>NW_027502314.1:0-59188 GCF_021521415.1 Bidens hawaiensis | reverse complement strand
AAGCCTATGTGGACACCTAGGTGAAGAACATGTGGACAAAATTATGTTGCTTTAATTTATTAGTTAGATTAGATGCTCGTTAAATCAATTACTATTTTTTGACTAATATTATACCAAATAAGGAATGTGTTAAATATAATAAACTAATATTTTAATTATTATAACAGTTAGGTTCCTATCCATATATAATAAGATTTTCAAATTTAAATTGATAAGTCATAAAAATAAATTAATATTAGTGAAACTTGGAAAGAGGTGTATTAGGAACAAAAAATCACAATATATAAACATAATTTTAAGTAACAAACATATTAAACATCATATCGATTAACCGATAATTTAAAAAAAATCATTCCTTTAAACCCTAAATAGATTAAAACATAAATCGATTAATAGGAATAGATTAAATATCAAATATATTAATGGCTATTATAAAAAATCATGCAGTTAAACCCTAAATCCAATAATAGTGAATCAAGTTGATGTTGTTCTTCACAAAAATTGATTAAACACTAAAATATAAATCATACCTGATAATTGCAAACGATGAACATATTTGATGTTGTTTGGATTATGAAACTGACAAATCATGATAACGGTTATAGATGAGGCGAAGAATCTGGTTACAAACGATGTGAGCCTTATGATTTTTCGAACGAAGCATGAGCCTTTCAAAGAAGAAACGATGAACAATTTAAACCTAGTAAATTTAATAATTTTTATAATTCTAACAATAATTAGAATAATTAATATCATAATTACATTAATAAGTTACAAAAATAAAGTCAATATCATTGATATAAAATTTTATTGTGAATATGTGGAAAATAGATATATGGAAGGTTGATGACATGGAATCCCATGTGAACAATCTAGGTGAAGGACATGTGGACAAAATTCTGTTACTTTAATATATTAGTTAGATTAGATTAGATGTTGTTCTTTACAAAAATCGATTAAACACTAAAATATAAATTATACCTGATAATTGCAAACGATGAACATATTTGATGTTGTTTGGATTATGAAACCGACAAATCATGAAGAACCGGTTATAGATGAAGCGAAGAATCTGGTTACAAACGATGGGTAGCGTTATGATTTTCGAACGAAGCATGTGTCTTTTAAAGAAGAAACAATGAACAATTTAAACCTAGTAAATTTAATAGGTTTTATAATTCAAACAATAATTAGAATAATTAATATCATAATTATATTAATAAGTTACAAAAATATAAAAGTCAATATTATTGTTTAAAATTTTATTATGAATCTGTGAAAAATAGATATATGGAATGTTGATGACATGAAAGCTCATTTGAACAACCTAGGTGAAAGACATGTGGACAAAATTGTGTTAATTTAATATGTTAGTTACATTGATGGGTGAATTTGTTTCGTATGGATGTAAGTATCATATAATGCTTTCTTTTTCAATTTAAGTATTTTAATTTTTAACACCAAATATTTCATTTGTTTTATATATTTACTTAAGAATTTCCGACTATTACATCAGCCATCATCGTCAACTATTACCGGCATCAGTCAACCATCACCGTCAACTATCAGCATCAACTGTCAACGGCCACCACCTGCAAAATCTGATTACTTCAACCAGAAACGCGCCTGCTACTGGCTGCCACAACGACACGACTTGGAGATCACTTGCCACCAGCCAAGCTTCATCCATCATTAGATTTTGAAACTTTTAATGTAAATTTGTATCTTGTGTTTAGTTAGATCTCATGTAATGTTTTATTTGATTTCAATAAAATAAATTATGTAATGTTTTCATTTTCAAGTTTATTAGTGATTGTGTTTGTTGCCTTAAAAAAGTGGAAATCTACCTAGCAAATTTTCCGGCAAAGTCTCGGCAGCCCTTTAGTGCGATGCTTTCACTATCAGCGGCATGGTTTGGGCTTTAGCGGCGACCCGTCACTGCCAATAGTTTTGGTGGCGACAAACGGGGTTATTAGCGGCAACAATCGTCGCCGCTAAAGCTTCATTTTTTTTTTTCTCTAGTGAATTCATTCATTCACATTTTCACATCAAACTAGGCTAACAATCACAGCATTTCAAGTGACCTTAACTGAAAAATATTCACTTATTTTCTGTAACATAATTCAAAATGATCTGAAATTCAATGGAGAGATCAAGTACTGGACTTCTAATTATCCAAGATGAGGATTAGTAGCACAATTACTCATAGATGGCTTACTATATCTACCAATGAAACATAAGTACCAACAACTGCAACAATTAAGCCGCTTAACAAAACAAGCCCAATAGTCACCACCTCAACTCCAATTCTCCTATGAATTCCGGAGATCTTCAACTAGCACAAGCATGGTATTGTTATCGAAGTTGTCGCACTTAAGAGTGCCCCCACGAGTGACATCAGATACCCGAAAAAGGGAAGCGACAGGGCTACGATTGCACTGCTAATCATCAAAACAGTTCTTATTAAGAAACTACACATCCTTTTGTTGTAAGAAGCATGAAACCGTGATTCAATAGAGTTGACGATTGGTGTAGCATTAATGCATATTTAGCTATCGGAGTAATGAGGATGGTGCATATGGCCACCTTGAACTTATATTATTTGTTGGAAGGTTTAAGGTAATCTCTGACTCTACCTTGGAACCAAACATAAGATAACCAATAACTCCCATCAATGAATTAGTAACTGTACAGAATGCAAAACAAAGGAACAGGACCTGAAACATAGAAACGTACAACAAGGGTTAGGATAAAATAAAAACTCATTTGAGTTGAGAAAACTTTAGAAACTCATTCTCAATTACATGTTTTTAATTAAAGTTTGAATCTTATGGTACATAATTAAAGTTAATAAAAAATGTAAAGATAAAAATAACTTTTTATATCTCCTGAAAATATATGTAAAAAGTTAGTAAAACATATAAAAAAATAACAAAACAAATTTCTTTTATTTTCGATATTTGTATTAAATGTAACAACATATATTATATATGTAAAAAAACACGATGTTACATGGAGTTTTCACGGGTTTTCTTAACTCAAATGACTTTTCATTCTATACATTACCCGTATAACAAATTTTTTTAGTAAGAATGGATGCAAAATATTGAAATATAATTTTGCCCCTTACAAATATAATACGACCTTTGGGAATTGACGTTGGTTTCTCATGGGAGTATATAGGGTTGGGAAAACTGGATGAGCACATAGCAGAATGCATATAAGCTAATAGCTGATGGCATTCCATTCCAATTTCCGAGTTTACCCTTCTCTTTAAAACCGATACCATCGGCTGCAACAGCCCAGAAGACCGAGCCTAAGATTATCATGGAGGCTAGAACTCCACTAGCTGAAATATAGGAAAGAATGTTCATGTTGTCTAACAAACACGTGGGTAGTATAATGAGCGCAACGAGAACAATAAATCCACTTTTTTGCACCAACACGATAGCTATAGACATCTAAATCCATGTCTGGTAATATGTTGCTTAAGTTATCGCCCTCTAGGATCAGGAAACCCGTTGCGACTAAGTAGAGCTCTAGGTGCGTAGTTATTGATACTATAGCTCTCCCGGTTTTCCCAAATGCGCTATTTCCAATATCATGGTAACTTCTTATTGTTGGATCAGCATCCATGCATCTTTGGATCAATAATCCTGTGTAGAAGGTCAAGCTGGAAATTGCAAAAAGTAGTATCAAGCTCAACCATCCTCCTTCCGCCAATGCGTACGGGATTGATAATATTCCAATTCCTAGAACAACCAACAGAATTTTAGAAATTAGGTTTCTTTGAATAAAAATAATGATTGCATGACATGAACTTATGAAAGTACCTGAGAGAGCATTGAGACCATTGAAACAAGTACTTAAAAAAGAAGCATTTCCTATTTGTTGCATTGTTCATCATTTGAATTTCTTTCCACATCTCCATTGCCATGCAGTAACGGTGTTGTAACAAAGTAATCTTCCTGAATTTGGTCACCCATTGCTTTGGAGATAAAAAATGGATGTTAATTTGAGTACAATTATTTTGGAACGAAAGGATCTCTTATAAATTTGTTATTCAAGATTTTCCTCGTTTAAAATATATAAATGGAAAGATACAACCAAACAATTTGATAATACGTGTAGCCAATAAAATATGATCACATGTTTCAACCCTACTATTTTAAAACAAAATATTATGATATATTTTTCTATTTTATATTTTTTATATTAAAAAATAGGGCCTCTTTAACACGTTTCTACGTCAGGGGATTTGTCTCACTGGCCTTCCAGAATGGAAAGGTTACAAAAGTTTTACGCTAGAAGAAATGTCGGCGTTAGCAGTGACAGTGTTAGGGTGACACTTGTTTTGTCGCCAGTATTATAACCCGTTATCGTCGTTATGGTGTCGGGGCATTGCCAATGATCCTTCCATATTTCACAGGACGACAGTCGACTCCCTCCATATTTATTGAAAGTTATGGTGCCAACAACTTTTTTTTAACGGTCATTTGAATCACTGACAAACTATTGATCCACCTGATTTTGGTCTACACTCACGAGGAAATCTAACATAGGTAAGAAAGTCCTTTGACCCAACCCCCCCCCCCCCCCCACCTTTTTTTTTTGTTAAAGATGAAACTTGAACCCAAAATATATATATATAGGGGAGGGTTATTGTACAATAATATATTATCATACATTACGTACGCGACCTTCGAGAGCTTTGGATTAAAAAAACACGCGGTGCAGTTTCGTAAATAACCCAAACTAGTTCATGATCAAATTCGTCGATTACAAATCCAATTTGATCCAAATTCTGAACTCATCATCTCATGCAATTTCTAAACCCTAATCAAAGCATAAAGTATGAAATCTCTAAAGTCAAAAATCAAAATCAAAATGAAACGTCGTTGAATATCAAGAATCTTTAAAAATTGATCAAATAATGATGATTTAATCAATCAAATTAGTGTGTAGAAGGATTTAGATTCATCAATCGATTATGAAATTGTAGAATACTATACTCAATTGAGCTCTCATTACGTTCAAAATATCACGTTTAAATGTTTTGAGCAAAACTGCAGACGCTAAAACGTTCTGACCAAAACAAATTTGAACGTTCAAGTTAAACGTTCTGACCAAAACGAACACCTTTAAACGTTCAAGTAATACGTTCAATTACCCTCAAATAATACTCTTAAGCTAATACGTTCAAGTAATACGTTCAAAAGTTCAAGTTTAAACGTTCAAGTTTAGAAGTTCAATTCAAAAGTTCAAGTTTAAACGTTCTAGTAATACGTTCAAAGTTTATGTTTAAACGCTCAAGTTTATACGTTCAATCAAAAGTTCATACCGTGCGTTCTGGATTCATGTAATTCAATACCAAACGTTTTAAGATCACAAAATCAAAGCAATAGTCATATACAATTCTCCTAATACGTTCATCAAACACCTAATTATATATACGTATAATATAATAACTAAACCTTATTTCTCCTAATACGTTCATCAAACACCTACCGAACGTTCTAAATTCACGTTCAAATTTAAGCACATATAACTAATTAAAACACGAATAATTAATAAACTAAAAATGCAAAAACTACTTGATCTGTTCATTAATAGCAGCTTCATACTCATCAACAAATTGAAGCGTGTCTGTAAATGGCGTCGGTAACGACGGTTGAATCGACGCAACGGTTAATTAGTATGGAAACGATTTAAAATAATTTACAAATTTGCCATTTTGTGTTTTTTGAAATCTAGGGCTGAGGGTGTCCCGTACGTAATGTACGATAAACGATTATTGTATTATATCATTTATCTATCTATATATATATATATAGAGAGAGAGAGAGATGTCTCACCCCAATCGGTTTTGAGCTGAGGATTATTGACTAGGCTTGTAAACGAACCAAACGTTCGTTAAATATATATATATATATGTCTCACCCCAGTCGGTTCGAGCTGAGGATTATTGACTAGGCTTGTAAACGAACCAAACATTCGTTGAATTGTTTGTTAACCGTTTGGCGGGAAGTTCGTTTATGTTCTTTTATTTATGAACGAACGTGAACAAAAAAAATGTGTTCGTTTAATTAAACGAACAAACATGAACACGTGTTCCGCTCGTTCATTTATGTCAAGGAGACCCACTGTCACCTTTTCTATTTATTTTGGCTATGGAAGAGTTACACATTATGATAAGCAAATTGGTGAATTCGGGTCTTGTAAACCGGTGATCATAGGAAAGAAAAATGTTAAGATATTCGACCTATTTTATGCTGACAATGTGGTGATTATGGGAAACAGGTTGAAAGAGAACTTAGCTAACATTCTTAGGATGCTAATTGTGTCTTTCTCTTTTCAAGGTTGAAATTAAATAATGCAAATTTATATGGAGTTAGCGTTGAGAATAATGAAGTCCAACGTATGGCTAGACATGGGAAGTAGTCCGGGTTCGTTTCCCTTATATATCTTGGAGTCCTCATAGGTGAGAGAATGGACTGTTTGAAAGTTGGGAACCAATGTTAGGGCCCTATTTTGTATATTTAAAGTCTTTCATATTGTTTACGTTTGTATGTTTGTTATCTTTGTATCATCTCATGTAATTAGGCCTAAGGTAACTTGTATTGCAAGCCCATTTTGGCCTAATGTTAATAATATTTGTGCATGAGGCTTGCCCTATAAATAGCGCAAGACACTCATGCACACACAACCTTTTGCAAGCATTCTTATCCTTATCTTCTCAACCACTATAACGTATAACTTTCTCTCCTCTCTACCTTAGCCGTAACTAACAAGCTACAAATAAGATCCGAGAACTCGGTTCATCTAGTGTGATTTCTTCTAGCATTAGAGAGATTGATCCAAGAATATTGTTTTTAGATCAGGTTCCGGGACCTACATTTGGTATCAAAGTTTTCGGCTCGATTTTTTGTGGTTTTTTTTGGATTTTGGTATTAGGTTTTGTTGTATTTGAGGTTGTTTATCGTGTTATCTACTTCTTTTGGAGTCCCTTAGAACATCTCAATGGATTCTCCATCTCCATCTCTATAATTATACTAAAAACATCATCTTTTCTCTCTCATTTTCAATTAAATAATACTTTTTTATACTTTTATCGTTACCTTTTCTCTCTCATTCACTCACAACCACTTTCAAAAACATTAAAAAATTATAGAGAATGAACAGTACGCTTCTCCAAATTTAACTATGAGCGAGTAACATTTTTCTCTCTCCTCCTCTCACAACCATTTTAACCATCTCTAAGATGGAAAACCCCACTCACACAATTTGGGGAACCCATTGGGAATGCTCTTACACCTTAGATATACACGGAAAAATCATCAAATCTATATTTTTGGGGTTTTAAGTTTTTATGCCCGGGTTAGATTCGGCTTAAAAACTCAGATCTAGGCCGATTTAGTGGTTTTATAGACTAAAGTCTTTTTGACTTTTTGGAAGTTTAGGTGCTACCTTTTAAAAAAAATCATTGTAGTAAATCGAGTTGCGCGATTACTGTATCAACTCGAGTCGCACGAAACTGTAACAACTCGAGTCGCACGAAAACTGTAGCAACTTGAGTCCACGAAAACTGTAGCAAATCGAGTCGCACAAGTACTGTAGCAACTCGAGTCGCACGTGTACTGTAGCAACTCAAGTCGCACGAGTACTGTAGCAAATCGAGTCGCAAGAGTAATGTAGCAACTCGAGTAGCGCGAGTACTGTAGTAAAAAAAATCCTTAATTTTTTTCTCTTTCTCTACCAAAACAAAACTAAAAAATTCATCTAATCGAGTCTTATCTTAAAAAAATTAATCTCAAATTATTCTAATCGAGTTTTTAATTTAACTAAAAGAAAATGTCTTGCGAACCTAAGCTTGGAGGAAATTTGGATATAGGGGAAGCCAAAAGAAAATAATAAAAAGAGAATTCGAAATGTTTAAACATATTCAAGGAGAATCGGTTGCATCTCTCATCAACAGATTTGAGTCACTCGTCACTAAAATTAGAAGTGTTGGTATCATCAATGGTTTGTCTGAGATCAACATGAAGCTATTGAATTCACTATCTTACACATGGTATAGCAATGTGGCCACTATTAAGAGAAACACAAACCTTAATACCATAACACTTTCAGAGTTGACTTCTACCATCAAGTCTTTTGAAATAATGGATGATAAGATCCGAGTAAACAATCAGTACAAAGAAAATAAAGATGGGACAAGTGTTGCAGGTGGAAGCAGTCATGCATGTCCTATCATTCCCGAGGTACACACAAATCTGTGCACAAAAACTTGCATTAATAAAGTTGAGTTCTATAGATATAATTATGATGTTATGGTTAAAGAGAACTAAAAATTAAAAATTCAGAATGAACAATATGTAAAAGCTGATAAGGTTTACATCACTAAGATCAAAACTCACCATGACGGCATTGCTAACTTGAAACTCAAAATATTTCAATCGGATAGAGTAGTTGAATTTATAAAAACCAAGTTGTTGAACTAAAAGCTAAAATTGAAAGCTTAGAATATGCACTTTCTGATAAAAAAATTAATGGCTGAGAAGTTTTGAATTAGTGTCTGATAAGTAGAATGGCATTCTTGGAGCACAAAGGGGTACCAAACTAAAGACAGGCTTAGGTTATGATCTTCAAATGTCCCTCCACCTTTAAATGATAATTATACTAGGCTGCCCCATTTAGTTATAATACCCCTCCAGAGGAAGAGATGGTATATGGAATTGGTCATGTACCTAAACCAGTAACATTTGTTCCTTCAGTTTCTAAAGCAACTGCTCCAATACCTGTAACTGTTGATTCTAGTAGTGATTCATCCTGTTCAGCAGGTTGTGTAAAAGAAAATGGGTCGGTGGAAATGGGTATGTGTAAAGCCCCGAACCCGGTAGCCTTACTTTAGCGTCGGATTTACTAATAAACACAGTTCTTACAAATCAGAGTTCATTAAAACATTTACGCGGAATATAAAACTTTCATAAAATATTACTTAATTCATAACTTGTCTCAAAACATCCTTTGTCTTTCAACATTAAAGCATTAAAATTAAACATCATAAAGTCTTCAGATGCCAGACTCTTATTCTGTGCCACGTGTCTCCTCAAGCGAGCTGCCTCTTCCTACTCACCTGCGTGCATACTAAAAGTCAGCTACGCTGAGTGAGTTCTAGTTAATCAGGCAACATACAACTTATTCCCATATATTTCTTCCCGTATCCGAAGACACATATTACTACCTTAACCTCGTATAAATATCCATAGGAGGATCGTCACGTAATATCTATTAAAAGAACCATTACCATTACCATTACCATACTATAATTTCCATAGGAGGAACACTCTGTATACTTTCCATAGAAGGAACACTATACTTTCCATAGAAGGAACACTATACTTTCCATAGAAGGAACACTATACTATCCATAGAAGGAACACTATACTTTCCATAGAAGGAACTCTATATATTATCCATATAAGGAACACTATCTATAAGTTATTATTTAATATCCATGTAAGGAGCTAATCACTTCCCTTGACGATACGTGCAATATCCGAAGATCGTTCACGTACCGACAAGCTTTCCTTCATAATGTTCATACATCATCCTTACATTACATACCATATTAATATCTTTATTTATATCCTGACAGTACGTGCAATATCCGAAGATCGTTCACGTACCGTCAAGCAATCAATCGTATCTATCAATATATCATACACGGCATACACTTACCATTTAAGGTAAGTGTATTAACTATCACATTGAGTATGCACACAGCCCCGAAAACATAACAAGGAATGGGGGCTAGAAACTCACCTGAACTCTGCTTCTTCCTATGGTAGCTGTAAATCCCTTCTTTAACTGAGCTCGGCTGACTGTACAAGTTACACGTATCAATACTCGCCTGATCTAATCTGGTGGCCTAGTATTAGCTTACTTTAACTTATCGCTTTTAATTTATTTTCTAATCGAACTTGGCTTTAGGCGGAAGTTAAACCTCAGGCGAACTTGGCTTTAGGCGAAGTTAAACCTCAGGCGAACTTGGCTTTAGGCGAAGTTAAACCTTAGGCGAACTTAGCTTTACAGCGAAGTTGTCATCAGGCGAACTTGGCTTCAGGCGAAGTTGTCATCAGGCGAACTTGGCCTCAGGCGAAGTTACCAGTTAGGCGAACTTAACTTTACAGCGAAGTTGCCATCAGGCGAACTTAGCTTGCAGGCGAAGTTCATCGCTTTGAAGGCGAAGTTGCCCAGATGCAGGCGAAGTTGCCCAGACAGCCGCTGTTCGGTTTCTTTCCAGCATTTTGAGCGATTTTAACACCCTTGCTACGGTCCAACATCACCCACTATGCTTCCCGACCATTTTCGGTCGTTTATACACTAAAAAGCTCGGATCTTTAAACTTCAAAGATCAAGAATCATACCTTTTTGAGCTTGTTTGGATCTCGTTTAACTTGTTAACACAACTAATCTCTCTCTCTCTCTCGGATCTGCCCGTTCCTCTCCTCGGATCTGCCCGGGTTCCGGCCGCCGGCGAAGTTGCGGTGTTGTGTGTGTTTTTGGAGTGTGTTTGGATAATGATAGAAATGAAGATATTTTGGGGTGCTAGGGTATTTATATCCCTGAAATCCCATGGACCTAAGGCCCATTCTCATTTAACCCATCTCCATTAATCCAAGTCCATAACCCACATCCATTACCCAACACTAGCCCGACCCATACCAACTCCTACTCTATTATTTATTTCCTGACAACCCCGAGTAAACTTTCCCTCTATTAGTAAGTAATATAATTAATATCACTTTGAAATTTCGGGATGTTACAAGTCTTCCCTCCTTAAAGAGGTTTCGTCCCCGAAACCTAGCTTATTCCTTGTGAAACGAACACTTCCTTATCGTCTTTTGCTTTCTGGGTTATCCTTCTTACTCCTTAATTGTAGTCATCGAGTGGTATTCATATGCTTTAGCTATTACGGTAGCTTGTCCATGAGGCCCTCAATGTACCAAGTCTCGTTTCGATCTTCAAGAGGCTTTGTCGTATGTCATATTAATGCTAAAGCCTAAGTCGACACTCTATCACAACACAACAATTTATCATGACTAACATGCATTCAGACAATTCGTACCATAATTAATAAGCACCAGTCTAAACTTCAACATAAAACAACACGCATCGAGTCATCAATAAGTTACACATAGATTTAATACTTATGGCTAGCATCTAGCCTTATTGAATGGCTTCTCTAAGCATACGGAGGAATCTGTTAAACCTCAAGCACTCTTCTCTCCTTCATGTCCTCCCTTTGGCTTCTTGCAATCCCTTGCTAGGTGCCCACGTCCTCCACAGTTGTGACACCTATGGTAATCATTACATTCCCAAGAGGAATGTCCTGCTCTTCCACACCTGTAGCAAACACCTAATCCCATTCTGCACTCTCGGAGTGTCTCTTCCCACATTTTTCACAAGCAGTGAACCCCTTCTGCCTTGCCTTCCTCTTGCGTGGATCCACCTCATTGGCTTACTTTGGTTCTGGGGTTGGGTTCCTTTTCTTCGGTTCCATCTTCTCCTCTTCACAGCTGGCAAGGTCCTCATAAATCATCTCGGCCAATTCCACGGGCCGAGTCAAATGTTGCGGGCTTACTAGACTTAACCAAAGTGCGAACATTCCGTGGAAGTCCCCTTACGTAACACTTGATCCTTTTAGCTTCGGTGTTCACCATGTCAGGTACCAACCTAGACATGCGGTTGAATTCAGTAGTATACTCACGTTGTGTCATCTCTCCCGCTTTCAAGTTCAGAAACTTCATCTCCACTCTTTCAACTTCGGTATCAGCGCAGAACCTCTTCATCACCATGTCCTTTAGGTCATTCCATCTCATCGCCTTGATCTCTTCACGGGGTCTTCCTCTGCTCCACACTCTCCCACCAATACATAGCCTCATCTTCAAATGATTGAGTGGCATAACCGACAGTTTGGTCGGGACGACACTAGCTGATTCGGATAATTTTATCCATGGCGGTTATCCATTGAAGAGTGGCGATTGCGTCTCCTAAACCAGTCAGCTTAGGCGGGTCACAACCTTTGAAGGACTTATAGTTGCAACCGCCTCGGCCCCTCTTCCTATCATCAACTTTCACAGACCTTACCTCGCTTGAATCACCCTTTTCCTCTCATCATCTTTCCTACCATTACCACCTGCCCCTTCAACAGTTCTTTTACGGCTTCCAGCAGACCCTCCCGGATTAATATTCTTCACAGCAGTGGCTACAGCTTGAACAATAGCTGCTTGAATTGCGGGATCCAGTTGAACCCCTTCATTGTTTTTTCGGGCTTCTCCCAGCTGCGCTTCCTTCAGCTTCGGTGTTGGAAGCTGTCTCAACCGAAGGTTGCTGGACACGACGAGGCCTGCCGCGTCGTCCAGTGCGACCTCCAGCTCCAACAATGTCTCCAGCTCCAGCCATTGTATTCTAAGGGAAAACACAACATCCTCACTCAAGGAACTATCTAGTACAAGGATAGCAAGGCTAACAGGTAATAACAGTGGCCAGCTGTGACTAGCTGATCACGTTGCTTTCCGTGTTCTATACACTTCCCTTTATGAGTCTATTTGTGCTGGTCCTACTTAAGCAGTTAGTCAAATCAAACAATCAATTACTTCTATCCTTATCGTTCACATATCTTTCCTTTCTCCTTAACATATATCATTTAATCATACACCTTACCTTTACTGATCTTGCTTGAGCGACACATGGCATTCTTGAACTGGCATCTTATTTCCTTTCTTACTTAAATCCCATACTCTGTTCGAGTCTAAGCATGTAGGATGCTTAAATCTCTCGAACTTATGCTCTGATACCAACTTGTAAAGCCCCGAACCCGGTAGCCTTACTTTAGCGTCGGATTTACTCATAAACACAGTTCTTACAAATCAGAGTTCATTAAAACATTTACGCGGAATATAAAACTTTCATAAAACATTACATAATTCATAACTTGTCTCAAAACATCCTTTGTCTTTCAACATTAAAGCATTAAAAATTAAAACATCATAAGTCTTCAGATGCCAGACTCTTATTCTGTGCCACGTGTCTCCTCAAGCGAGCTGCCTCTTCCTACTCACCTGCGTGCATACTAAAAGTCAGCTACGCTGAGTGAGTTCTAGTTAATCAGGCAACATACAACTTATTCCCATATATTTCTTCCCGTATCCGAAGACACATATTACTACCTTAACCTCGTATAAATATCCATAGGAGGATCGTCACGTAATATCTATTAAAAGAACCATTACCATTACCATACGATATATAATTTCCATAGGAGGAACACTCTGTATACTTTCCATAGAAGGAACACTATACTTTCCATAGAAGGAACACTATACTTTCCATAGAAGGAACACTATACTATCCATAGAAGGAACACTATACTTTCCATAGAAGGAACTCTATATAATTATCCATATAAGGAACACTATCTATAAGTTATTATTTAATATCCATGTAAGGAGCTAATCACTTCCCTTGACGATACGTGCAATATCCGAAGATCGTTCACGTACCGACAAGCTTTCCTTCATAATGTTCATACATCATCCTTACATTACATACCATATTAATATCTTTATTTATATCCTGACAGTACGTGCAATATCCGAAGATCGTTCACGTACCGTCAAGCAATCAATCGTATCTATCACATATATCATACACGGCATACACTTACCATTTAAGGTAAGTGTATTAACTATCACATTGAGTATGCACACAGCCCCGAAAACATAACAAGGAATGGGGCTAGAAACTCACCTGAACTCTGCTTCTTCCTATGGTAGCTGTAAATCCCTTCTTTAACTGAGCTCGGCTGACTGTACAAGTTACACGTATCAATACTCGCCTGATCTAATCTGGTGGCCTAGTATTAGCTTACTTTAACTTATCGCTTTTAATTTATTTTCTAATCGAACTTGGCTTTAGGCGAAGTTAAACCTCAGGCGAACTTGGCTTTAGGCGAAGTTAAACCTCAGGCGAACTTGGCTTTAGGCGAAGTTAAACCTTAGGCGAACTTAGCTTTACAGCGAAGTTGTCATCAGGCGAACTTGGCTTCAGGCGAAGTTGTCATCAGGCGAACTTGGCCTCAGGCGAAGTTACCAGTTAGGCGAACTTAACTTTACAGCGAAGTTGCCATCAGGCGAACTTAGCTTGCAGGCGAAGTTCATCAGGCGAACTTAGCTTGCAGGGCGAAGTTCATCGCTTTGAAGGCGAAGTTGCCCAGATGCAGGCGAAGTTGCCCAGACAGCCGCTGTTCGGTTTCTTTCCAGCATTTTGAGCGATTTTAACACCCTTGCTACGGTCCAACATCACCCACTATGCTTCCCGACCATTTTCGGTCGTTTATACACTAAAAGCTCGGATCTTTAAACTTCAAAGATCAAGAATCATACCTTTTTGAGCTTGTTTGGATCTCGTTTAACTTGTTAACACAACTAATCTCTCTCTCTCTCTCGGATCTGCCCGTTCCTCTCCTCGGATCTGCCCGGTTCCGGCCGCCGGCGAAGTTGCGGTGTTGTGTGTGTTTTTGGAGTGTGTTTGGATAATGATAGAAATGAAGATATTTTGGGGGTGCTAGGGTATTTATATCCCTGAAATCCCATGGACCTAAGGCCATTCTCATTTAACCCATCTCCATTAATCCAAGTCCATAACCCACATCCATTACCCAACACTAGCCCGACCCATACCAACTCCTACTCTATTATTTATTTCCTGACAACCCGAGTAAACTTTCCCTTTATTAGTAAGTAATATAATTAATATCACTTTGAATTTCGGGATGTTACAGTATGAGTTGTGATTATGAAACCTTTTATGATAAAACTTTTGTTGAAAAAATGTGTTAATGAAAGTAGCCCTGTTGAGGTGAACATATCAAGTTGTTCATCATCAAGTTATGAAACTGAGGATAAGTTAAGTAAAAACAAAGTTTTTGAAAATGAAAAAGCAAGTACTTCGTGTAAATATATTTCACCAAATAAAAGTTCATTTTCTCAAACAACCAATAAATTAAGAAATCCTCAGTCATACAACTTTTGTGATAACAACTGCTATGGTCATTATCAACAAAATTTTGTTGATCCATATTACACAAATGTATTTTAATCATGTTCCTTACCAAGGATCACCTTTCTCACTGCACCAACCACGTTATAGTTGTGATGAGTTCTATGGCACTCCTATGAGAAAGTGTTGTTTTGTGTGTGATCACTCTTTTCACCTTGAAAGACATTGCAAGCACTGGTTCAAGCAACAAATTAATATTCAAAAGCGGATTAGTCAGTCCTCAAAAAAAGCTTTTAGTAGCCCAGATTCAAGGACTGATCTAGTAAACCCAGTGAAATGGATTTGAGATCCAAATTAAATAAAGTAAAACACAAAAAGAAACCTTTTTGAAAAACCAAGAAGGATAAACTCAAAAAGGATCCTAAGACTGTAAAGTTTGAGGATTCACCAAAAACAGTTCTAAAAGCAAGAAAAGAGAAGTCCAAAATTGCCAAAACCAAGGAACAAGTTTTTGCTTGGATTTCTAAGGACTACTCTTCAACAAGTGAGGCTCCAACAAGAAATAAATGGTTTTTAGGAATAAAATTAACTTTGGTTGGTTTACGGTTGACCTTGCCGAGACAAAAATGTCCCGGGAACCCATGTCTATTTAAACTCTTAGTGCATGCAGAGTCAATCAAGGAGGACTATCAATAGTATTCGGTAATTACATAGTGATAGCACCCAACATATGATGGGAGACGAACCCTTTCTATTTAATGCTAAACCATTTTTGGCGGATTCGAGTCTTTCATAAGCGACATGGGAGAACAAACTTCAAGTAAGGGAAGCGTTTCAAATGGTACTTTGTTCTTTAACAACGCCAGCCTTATTCAAATGGCTCAACCACAACTTATCGAGCTTTTCTCAAACTAACCTCGTCCAACTATTTCTCTCAAGTGATGGATCCAACATCAGTTGTTGGGTCTCGGTTTGAATCTCTTCAACATTGTTATACAATGTGATAATGCATGCTTAAGATAGTCCATCTGACAACAACTTTGCTGACCTTTTCACTAAAGTCATCGATCATGACCGATTTGAATTTTTGGTCGAATCGCTCGGCATGATCAATGTTGATTAAAACAACCAATTATTCAAAAATTCAAGAATAAGTTGACAAATTGGAAGGCGAATCTATTATCAATTGGTGGAGGAACTACTTTGCTTTATTGGGTTCTAGGTACAATTTCTAATTACTATATCTCTCTTTTTTGGCTTCCGAAGAAAGTAATACGCTTCTTGAGGGGTTTAGAGCTATTTTATTTTGGGGTGGGAATGAAACTAAAAAGAGTATGTCATGGATTAAATGGGACTTGGATTTAAATGATAAATCTCAAGGAGGGTTGAGTGTCGGTAGCATATATGCCCTTAATATGTCCTTATTACTTAAGTGGACCTGGAGATTTTATAGTTGTCAAAACTCTCTTTGAAGCAAAATCATTAACTCCATACATGGAGATGATGAAAATAATTCGGACGTGCTCGATAAAGATAGGCTATCCAAAGGTACTGGAGTTTGGAACATAATTGTTAAAAGTATTCATAAGCTTAATGATCAAAATATTACTTCTTTGTTGGCTTTGAAGAAAGTAGTGGGTAGGGGTGCAAACGAGCCAAGCCGAGCCCGAGCCATGCACTACTCTAGCTCGGCTCGTTAAGTTCTTCAGAAGCTCGAGCTCGAGCTCGGCTCGAGTCGAGCCTATGTTCTCATGATCGAGCTCGGGCTCGTATGGACATCTTAAAGCTCGGGATCGGCTCGATTGGCTCGAAAAAACTCTTTAAACGAGCCCAGGCTCGGATTAAGCTCGCCAAAGCTCGACTCGATAAGCTCGATTTAGCAGTAACTAGTGCAATGATAAATATAGAGAAATTTTATTTGAAACTTGAAAGTCTCATATAAAAGTTAACATTAAAAGTCCAACCAAAATAACCATACAAACCACCAAAATAAGTCCAAATAACCATACGAACTTACAAAACCAACAAAAATAAACATATAGAGTAGCGAGAACAAGTTAATGTTTTTTCAAAAAAAAATAGCAAAACGGCCATCCAAATTTCCCGTTTTCTCCAATTTCCATAGCCAATGTTCAACAAAAGTCCGAGCCACTATAATATAAAACCTGAAACAATAAATCAACAATATATTCAATAATTATATATAATACTAAATAAATTTCAAGAAAGTTTACTAGAAGTCTACAACAGAACGTATGTGCAATTTAGTTCTCTTTAGTCAATATGTAAGTTTTAGCTAAACAATTTATTCAATATGTGTACCTTTATTTTAGTTCTGTTTCCCACTTGGTAGTAAAACCTCACACGGTGTGTCATCCTTCTATTAAAACAAAGACATAAAGTCAGCACTTTAAAATATAAAATAAAAAAAATCATATATCTTTTAAGGTTTTTAAACTTACCTTTAGCTTCTTCTTTATTCCATACATTTGTCTAATCCAATCGCCTCCACAAATTAGCATTTCTACAGTAGAAGGCGATAATGTAGATCAATATGGATCAATAACTCTCCCACCCGCGCTAAATGTTGACTCAGAAGCAACAGTTGAAACTGGAACTACAAGTATATCCGATGCCATCTTTGGCAAAACAGGATATTTCAGCTTGTGAGTGTTCCACCAATCTAACACATTGAAGTTCATTTGTTCACGTCCTTTAATAACACCTTCTTCTAAATACATTTTAAGTTCAGATTTATTTGGCTTCTCCACTTCAACATCTCTAAGAAACTCCCCAAATGCGTCCCATCCTGAACTTGTTGCATTTTCATTAGACGTTGAAGTAGTGCTCCCTCCAGAAGATCCACTTTTACTTGTAGCGTCTTTGATTGATTCCTCATACATCTTCAAATATTCTTCATACATGTTAGTTAATGCATTTAACACGCCTTCAATATTCTTCTTGGCTTCAGCTTTTGGGTATATTTGTGGGTAATAAAATTCAACATACCACTTTTTTAACCTAGGATCTAGCACTGCAGCTATGGCCATCAATAAGTGACACTCTCCCCGGTACTTGTCAAACTTTTCCTTCATTTTTTCAGTCATGGTACGAATAAAATTGCTCTCAGATAATACACTTTTGTCTAATATTTCTTTGACTTTGTAAACCTCCATAAGGTATAAATTTGCAGTAGGATAATCACTACCAGATATGACATTTGTGCAATCCTTAAAAACCTTCAAAACTTCACACACATCTTTCACATTTTCCCAATCTTTTTCGGTGGGTAAGTGTTAAAATGTGGTTCGTATTCTGCATATCTAGAAAATAACATAAACCTAAGAAAATAAAGACTTAATTATGGAATACAAAATACACTGAAATTTATAAAACATACCTTGGAAAAACATTTTTAAACTTCATAGCAAGAGATAACATATCATATGTGGAATTCCATCTCGTCGGAACATCAATTAGTAACTTTCTATCACGCACTTGAAGCTGATGTGCAACAGTCGAAAATGTCTGACGCCTTGCCTCCGAATGATTTATATATTTCACAGCTTCACGAACCTCTTCAATGACGAAATCAATCTTTGAAAAGCCATCTTTAGCTAGCAAATTTAAGATATGCGCGCAACACCGGACATGAAATAGCCTTCCACCACAAGGAAGTTTCTTAACTCTATCAAAGTTAGTCTTTAAAGTATTCACTGCCCTGTCATTACATGAAGCATTATCCACAGAAATGGAGAAGATCTTTTTCTCAATTCCCCACTCCTTTAAACATTTATAAATGCCATTTGCAATATCAAGACCGGTGCGAGGAGGAGGTACATGCACAAAACTTAACACACGTTTCTGCAATCTATGATGTATAATTTCTAAAGTTAGAATTAATAAAATAAATAAATGAAAGAATATATACATATAACATTATAAAAGAAATAAAAAAAAGGTATAGAGGTGTTTATCATACTTCCGGTTCGGATCAATGAAGTGTCCGGTGATGACCATGTACTCAATTTTTTTGGTGAGATGACTTCCAACAATCAGTTGTCAAACTAACATTTGAAGCTTCTTTTACATAAGCTTTCAATTTTTTCTTTTCGTGCTTATATACCTTAAAACAATTTGTCGTTATTGTGGTCCTGATTACCTTCTCAAATATTGGATTTGACGTCTTCATCATGTATACAAACATGTCATCTTCAACAATGCTAAACGGTTGCTCGGTTGCCATTATCCATTGTGCTATTGATTCCCTCATCTTGTTAGCATCATACTTTGCATTAGGTGTAATAAAAGGAAATGACTTATTTAAACCCGGATCTGCATCAGCTGGCTGAAAGTTTAGCAACTGTTGAGTTCTTAATAATTGTTTTCATTTCGTGCAACTCTCCATGTGTCTTGCCCATGTTGATGTAGGCTCGCATGTGCTTACAGAAAAAAGTCTTTTAAAATGAATGCACTTGACTTTTTCCGTCCCATCGGGAAGAGTCACTTCTTCAATATCCTCCCACACTTTTGCTTTCCTTGTGCGTTTACGCTTAAGCGAGACATCATCTTTGTCATCGGGTTCTGCACTTGCAGCCTCATTAACATTTTGATTATGAGGTGCATCAAGGTTCTCATCCCCGTCAAGATTAATGTAATCTTGTGCAGATTGAGATGATTGATTTTGACCTTCTTGTTGCTTTGAATTTGATGTTGAGCCTTGCATTGAACTAAATCTTTTTTTAGTTCCTTGTTTCATTAATATAAAGATCTGATAACATCAACAGAAAAACAAATGTCACTGATGAATTTAGAAGGCCATCATCATTCATCAACATACCATAACAGAAACAATATGTTAAATACTTAAATTAAAGTGGGTGAATGTAACATATTGAATACATGAGTTACATACTAATATATTAATAATATATTATACTAAAAACTTGATGTGCGTCGGATATGCTTAAAAGAATGACCCTCACAACTAAGCTTTAATATTAAAACGAAAATCCTAAAACCACACACAATCGGCAAGTGTACCGATCGCAAGTAGTATAGACCTAGGAAGTCTGAGTATCGAACACGTGGACACGTAAGACGCTAACGATCACTAACCCTAGACAAGACCTACCTAAGAATAATATTTGATTGATTTTTGATTTTAATAACTTAACTGAACTAACTAGACTGACTGACAAAAGTTACCTAAAATAGAAAACTTAACGGGGAACTAACTGTGTTAACTTCGGATGGAGAAAAACGTCTACCTAGGTCTGAATCAAACTGTAGGCCTAACAAGCTAATGGATTGAATGACTTCAAGACACCGGTCCCTAAAGATGACACGACTAAGGATCGCTCGGGCTCACTGGATCACCTCTCAGTCTCACTCAATAAACCCTAACTACTCAAAATCGGCTAAAACAACCAAACCGGGAAACAATTGCTAACGTGTTCTAATGTTGACTCACCTCTCGGTCTCACCAACACTCGACCCTAATGACAATGAATACTACACAACCAAGGATAGAGGAACAATTCAACTTAAACCAAAATAGATCAACTAGTCATTCAAAACACCTAAACCTGACAAGAAACGAACTCGCTCTTGCGCAATCCTTAATCTAGCATGCAAAGGTAATGAGACGACCCTAACTTCTTATCACCTCTCGGTCTCTAAGAAGGTGCCTAACCGCTGTACTTTAACCTCAAATTCACGCAACAAAATCCTACGGTTGTACCTACCACAAACAAACCCTAAACACAAAGTCTAGAATCAAACAATGCACTGATCAATCAACACAAAACTAATTAACCGACACACGGGGTTTATGCAACGAGTCACCAAAATTTCCAGCCCTTAAACACAACCTATTTCATGTCTAAATCAAACTTTACAATAACAATTAACATCTATCAATCAAACAATCCAACAAGCTCATCAAACACTAACAATTTTCATAATTCCTTAGTAGAACTAACAAGTTTAGCCGAGAATCATAATTGAACAGCAGCTAGCATTCAATAAAAACATCATATAACTCATATCAATCATTTCACAATTCATTCAACAATCAATAACAATCATAAACACTTCAATCTTTAACACAATTGCAAAACTATGTAATCAATTGAACAAGAAATAAAGATGATGAACAATGTGAAAGATGAAAGGATATGGATGCTTTTGGGCTGCTCCCGGCTGATGTAAACTAATGGTGAATGATCCTGAACCTTGTTCCTTGCCTCTTCTTCCTTCATAAGCCGCCAAGACACCAACCCTAGCCGCCACAAAACTTTTTTCCTTTCTTTCTTTACTGCTGCAGTTTCGATCGACCAAGGCTCTAGGCTTAGGGTTTTTATTTTTATTTTTTTATGTTACAATATTATGTAGAGAATGGGCTTGTTCATGATGCATATGGGCTGGGCTTTGAGTTTTACTTGAAAACGTATGCGTAAAAAGCTCGTAAACTGCTCGAAAAGTCCGGTTTCTTTCTTTCTTTCACCCAAAACCTACAAGATTATTATAACTATGTAAAACCTATATACAACAAGTAAAAATACATAAAATATAATATAATACGTAGATAAAAGGTGCGAAAAATACGTGTGTTTTACAACACATCAACTAGCTTTTTAGTTTTCATGCAATACAACAGAATATATAAATATATTTTGAATATTAATTTGTGACAGTGATGAAAAGATGTTTTTTAACACAATCTGTAGATAATTTCATTTATAAAAACAATAAACATCAAATGATGGCATCAATTGAAGAAAATTGAATCTATAAATAATAGACTAATAGAGTAATAGTGTCTGGTTAATAAAATCAAACAATATAACAGTATTAGTTGCAAAATAAACCTGGATCAACAGCCAAGTATCCTCGATTATATCTAGGGCAGGCAGTTTATCGTCATTCACTATGAAACACAATCGCCGTTTTGGTCTTGGTCTTCTGGAGTTCTGGAGTATTTTAATTTCTTAATCTGTCGATTAAATATCCAAGGCGGCAAAGGGTTCTGGATATTATGAAATCATATTAAGTGGGCTATAATATTCTGAAAGAAAGTAATATTAAGTAGGCCAGAAGTAATTTTATAATGGGCCTGAATCATATTACATGGGCTGTAATGTTGTTAAGTAATATTATGACAAGCTCGATAAGGCTCGATGAGCCCAACGAGCTTCACATGCTGGGCTCGGGCTCCGGCTTGACAAATAAATGAGCCTTTTTTATGGCTCGGGCTCGATAAGGCTCGGCTCGTTCGAGCTTTTTAACGAGCCGATCTTGAGTAGCTCACGAGCAGCTCGGCTCGTTTGCACCCCTAGCAGTGGGGCAAGGTGTCTCGACCCGTTTTTGGCATGATCTTTGGATTGATAATGATAGTTTGGCATATTTATATCCAAGATTGTTTAATCTTGAAAATAATAAAAATTAAAGAATAAGATTCATGATCAAAGTTTTCCAAAATATCTCAATTTTAATCTAGAAAAGTCACATTGGGCAAAATACCTGACCTTTCCAATCCAATCTGTTTCAAATTAGGATTATACTATTTGTTTTTCCAATTGTTTGAAACGAGGAACCATACACTTTTGAAACTCGTTTATGCTCGTGCATTTACATTCGTGAATGCTCGTTTATATTCGTTTATTTATGTTTGTTTATATATATATATATATATTCATATATTTCATTTGCATTCGTTCATTTACGTTTGTGTCTGTTTATATTTGTTCATGCTTGGGTTAGATTTGACCTGTCAAGCCGCGAACAACACCCATAAGAAATGCAGCACTCTTAAAAAAGTGTAACCATCAAGAACAGAAACATAATTAAAATAATTTAACAATTTTAAGAATAATTGAACAGTTTTACAATCTTTGGGTTGCTAAAACGCCAAACACCTTATTGAAGTTAAATGACATTTTTCAAGTGATAAAATATTAATGTTTTATTCTCAATATCTCTTCTGCAAATCCAGCCGATCCATCTATCATGATATTACTATTACTAGTACTAATTACTATTACTAATATATATAAATATGAACTTTGGTGCCGCAATTAGGCACTTTGCGGCACCGTATTAGTTCGTGAATTTTGTTTTTTTAGTTAGTTCGCTATCAAATTGAACGCAATGGAAACCGACTAAACGCTTTGAGTTCCGGTACCATAACGAAGCTGATGAAAACCGACCTAATTCACGCAGACTCGCTGCCTCAACGCTCGGGTTTTACCTATACGCAAGTGTAACATCCGGCTTTTTGAAAATAATAAATAAAGAAATTTTTTTACTTAATTACGCGTTATTATGTGTTGGCGATTAAATAAAATAATATAATAGAGTGGTAGGCTTAAATAGAAGATGGACATAGAATTTAAATTATGGACTAAGGAGTGTTTTGGGCCTAGGTCCATGTGCTAGGGGTATTTATACCACTTAAACCTTTCCAAAACTCTAGATCTCACACTTTTCATTTTTACCAACACACTCAAAACACACGCACAAACAACCTCAACCATTTCGAACCAAGATCCAAGGAAAAACCGGAGCTCGTTGGTGTTCGAGCATCTCGACAAGTAAGAAATATACCAAGAATCGATTGTGCGATTCAAACCGGTTCGTCTAAGGTACGTTTCATAACGAAAGCTTGTTCATTTAGGCTCGGCTCGTTTAGTATTTCTAGATCTAGCTAAAACTAGGCTTTAAAATTGATAAAGGTTCGAGCTTTATCGTAAACGATCTAGATTTTAGTTGAGTATAATAATAATAATAATAATAATAATAATAATAGACAATATTAAATATATAATAATAATAGATGATGTTAAACATAATAATGATACATAGAGCTGTGTGCACATGAGAATAACAATAATAATAATATAATAATAACAAATATAATATAATAATAGTAATAATAATAATATCATCGTAGCTGTGTGTAGAGGTGCACAAATCGGTTTTTTAAAAAAACCGGTTCGGTTAATAACCGGACCGGTTTTTCTTAGCCTGAAAAAAAACCGGTTTTTAAATAACCGGACCGGTTTATTAACCGGTTTTTTTGGTGCAAAACTCGGACCGGTCTAACCGGTTAGGACCGGTTTAGAAACCGGTTAGGACCGGTTTAGAAACCGGTTAGAACCGGTTAATAACCGGTTTTTTTAATTAACCGGTTTTTTTTTTTAAAATAACCGGTTAATAACCGGTTTTTTTCATAATAACCGGTTTTAAAATTAACCGGTTTTTTCAATAACCGGTTCAGTAACCGGTTTTTTCTCTAGAACTTGTAACCGATATACGAACCGGCGGTTACTAAACCGGTCAAACCGGTTTTTAAATAACCGGTTTTTTTAAAAACCGGTTTTCGGTTTAAACCGTTGAACCGGTTCACCAACCGGTTTTTTTGCCCATCTCTAGCTGTGTGCATGATTGAATAACAATAATAGTAATATAATAATAATAGTAGCATCAGTATAATATTATAATAATAATAAAAATAAAGGTCTGTTTGGTATGAGGTAATGGAATGAACGATGGAATGGAATGGACGTGGTAATGGAATGGAGAAGGGAATGAAATGGGTTATTACCATTCCAATGAGATGTTTGGTTACTACATGGGAATGTAATAGCGTTGTTCGAACGGGTGGCGGTGGTGGGTGGCTGGCTCTAATGACGGCGGTTGGTGGCGGTAACAGCGGCGGTGGATGACAATGGTGGTGGTTGGTGGCGACGGTGGCGGTGGTTGGTGGTGGTGGAGGTGATGTAGGGTGAAAGAGGGAATGGAATGAGAAAAAAAACATGAGGTATGGATGGAATGAAATTGGGGTATTTAAGAGGGAATGAAATGGACTAGGTAATGAGTCATTCCATTCATTTGATAAACCAAACACACTTTTCTTCATTCTCTCATAATGAGTCATTCCATTCCACCCTTATTCATACATACCAAACGCTACCTAATAGTTTAAATATAAAGGAAGGAAATGAAGCTACAGCGATAAGTATATAATTAATGTGGAGGGGTTTTTAACCATCAATACTAGATAGTGGGTTGGTTGAAGCATGGATGTGGGAATGAGAGTTTGCAGGTTCCAATCCCATACACGTCAATTATTTTCGACGATGAGATTGAATTGGGCCCATGCGATTAGATTCATGCGATTGGGCCCAAACACCACTATAATCTGTTGGGCTGATCTAGCCTAAGAACTAATTAGGCCTACTCCCTAACTTATTCAAATATGATCTAACAAAACATACCAAACTAACCAACCTATATATATATAATATTAAACGGAAGGAACATATTTATAATAAAGGAGAAGAATATATATATATATCTTACTACTATAATAAAAGAGTATCATATTTTGCCACTTGTCATGCTCTCATGACTCCCTTTTTTTCTAGCCCATATCCACTAGATAAATCAATTTAATTTAATTATGCATTTAATATATTAGCTATTATATTATATTAACTTTTAAGATTATAACTTGTAAGTATCGAATTTGACTTGATAACTGTTCAAAAGTCAAAGCAATACCGACGACTAAAAATGTTAATCTTTTAAAATAAAGTTTATCCATTTTAGTTAAAATCTAGATTTGTTCTGCTTGGAATTTTTTCTATGGGGATTTAACTTTTTAGAATTTTTTCTATTCAATTATTTTTCAGTAATGCTTGGAATTCAACTTTAATTTCAAAATGAATGATCTTTTATTTTCGTCAATTGCCTTATTATTATCCTGTCCTGATGTGTTGTAAAACACACATATTTTCCACGCTTTTTATCTACGTATTATATTATATTTTATGTGTTTTTACTTGTTTTAGATAGGTTTTACATAATTTTTATTTATCTTGTAGGCAAAAGGGTGGAAAGGAAGAAAAACCGAGCTTTTCGGAGAGCTTACGGGTCTTTTACGTATACAATTTCAAGACAAGACTCAAAGCCCGGCCCGTTTACATCATGGAAAAGCCCAAGCCTCTTGTTAATATTATAATGAAACAGAAAAAAAAAAACCCTAAGCCTAGGGTACTGGTCCGATCGCAGCAGCAGTGAGCAAGGGAAGAAAAGAAAAAAAAGTTTTGTGGAGCTAGGGTTGGAGCTTGTGGCGGCTAGGGAAGGAAGAAGACACAAGAACCAAGCCTCGGGATCATTCACCACTGTTTTTTACAGCCGAGAGCAGCCCCGGAACATCTCATATCCTTACATTTTTTTCATAGTTCATACACTTTTAGTTTCTTGCTTAATTGCTGAATTGTTTTGCAATTACTTGAGAGATTGAATTGTTTATGATTAGAACTGATTGTTGGACGATTGTTAAGATGATTGGTATGAGTTTTATGATGATTTTATTGAGTGTTTGCTGCTATCCAATCATGATTCTCGGCTAATCTTGTTAGTTCTACCTAGGAATGATGATTATTGTTAGTGTTTGATGAATTTTATGGATTGTTTGATTGATAGACTTGATTTGTTAATGTAAAGTTGGGTTTAGACATGAAATAGGTTGTGTTTAAGGGCTGGAAATTTTGGTGATTCATTGCATAAACCCCGTGTGTCGGTTAATTAGTTTTGTGTTGATTGATCGGTGCATTGTTTGATTATAGACTTTGTTTTTAGGGTTTGTTTGCGGTAGGAACAACCGTAGGGTTTTGTGCATGATTTATTGGATTAAGTACAGCGGTTAGGCACCTTCTTTGAGACCGAGAGGTGATAGGAAGTTAGGATCGTCTCATTGCCTTTGCATGCTAGAATAAGAATTGCGCGAGAGCGAGTTTGTTTCTTGTCAAGTTTAGGTGTTTTGAGCGACTAGTTGATCTATTTTAGTTTAAGTTGAATTGTTCCTCTATCCTTGGTTGTGTAGTATTCATTGCCATTAGGGTTGAGTGCTGGTGAGACCGAGAGGTGATCCATCATTAGAACACGTTAGCAATTGTTTTCCGGTTTGGTCGTTTTATCCGATTTTGAGTAGTTAGGGTTTATTGAGTGAGACCGAGAGGTGATCCAGTGAGCCCGAGTGATCCTTAGTCATGTCATCTTTAGGGACCGGTGTCTTGAAGTCATTCAATCCATTAGCTTGTTAGGCCTACAGTTTGATTCAGACCTATGTAGACGTTTTTCTCCATCCTAAGTTAACACAGTTAGTTCCCCGTTAAGTTTTCTATTTTAGGCAATTTTTGTCAGTTAGTCTAGTTAGTTCAGCTAAGTTAAAAGAATTCAAAAATCAATTAAATATTATTCTTAGGTAGGTCTTGTCTAGGGTTAGTGATCGTTAGCGTCTTACGTGTCCACGTGTTCGATACTCGGACTTCCTAGGTCTATACTACTTGCGATCAGTACACTTGCCAGTTGTGTGTGGTTTTAGGATTTTCGTTTTATAATTAAAGCTTAGTTGTGAGGGTCATTCTTTTAAGCATATCCGACGCACATCATGTCCTTGGTTCGCTAATTGCCTAAAAGAATGGTGAACCAACACCTTTTCAATTGATATTTTAAACTTTCTATGGCCAATCAACATTTTTTAATGAAGAATTATTTTCAATTTCAAACCAACTGATATTTTGATTTGTTTAGTCTTACTTAAATTTGTTTGTTTAATTCATTCAATAGCATCAAGAATCCGACTCCATTACTGTAGGTGCGTCCGTTGACACATTTAGTGTAAAGGTATGTCACTTTTCATTTTGGTTATTTTCCTTTATTATACAACAACAATAAATTATTAAACAACATTTGTTATTTACCGCTTCCTTTTTAAAATAGTAGTTGACACATTGTTACTAGAGGTGCACAAACCAGTTTTCGGTTTAAACCCGGGCAGTTCATTAAACATCCGGTTCTTTACACTTTAAAGGCCTATATTTTATAAAGAAGTTTTGACATATTGTATATATCATCATCTTTTTTTATAACATTGAGAAACTGTCAACTAAAGCATTCTCAAAGATCTTTTACTTACCATATGCTACCAATAGATTTGGGTCTTCACGTACGTAAAACCAATACTTACGTCAATTGATATTATCCAATCAGTGTTGGTATCTATGTATTGATACTGCCATTACGGCTGGAACTAATTACCATATATTGATTTCCAATTGATATTTCCTATTTTCCTTTATAATAAATTGATTTCCAAATTTCAACCTGGCATTACATAGAATGGTTAATGAGCTATAAATGGATATGATATGTGAGCTATAAATTAGTTTTGAAGCTGACGTATATAGACAGACGGGTTTTAAACCAGGTTAAACCCGTTTTTGACTAACCGGTTTCAAAATATCTTTCTTATTGTAACATAAGTAATTGTTATATCATTATTATAATTAAAATCATATTTTTCTTTACAATAAATTGATTTTTCAATAGGGCATTACATGGAATGGTCAAGAGCTATAAATGGATATGATATGTGAGCTATAAATTAGCTTTGAGCTACAAACGGGTTTTAAACCGGATGAAACCTGTTTTTGTCTAACCGGTTCCAAAATATCGGGTTCAAATCGGTTTTAGCTAAAAAAAACTCCAAACTGGTCCTAACCAGGTGGTTTATAGCTACAAACCGGTTTTTGTAATATCGTGTTCAAACCGGTGTTCCAGTTATGCTCCTTGGAAATCTTAACTAGAAAGAAGGTTTATGTAACGGTATTCGACTACAAATTATATCTTTAGGTACTCGTGTAGTTGAAGCAAAATTTATTTCTGGAACTAACATTGGACATTGAGTTTTGATTCATAGATCACCACCGACTCCAACAGACAATAAAATAGCATATAAGTTTCAAAGACGACAGTTTCCCCTTGCATTATGTTTTGCGATGACCATAAACAAAAGCCAAGGTCAATCATTATCTAGGGTTTGTTTGTACTTGAAAGAACCCTTGTTATCACATGGACAACTATATGTCGTCTTGTCAAGAGTTACAAGCAGGTGTGGTTTCTACTAGACAAACTAGGCATTTGTGATCTCCATGCTCCAACTTAAGGGAGAGTATATAAAGAATTTTTTTTTGATGTTTTCCTTATTTATAGTTTTATATTAATATTTATACCTCTGAGTATTTTGTGTTAGATGAGAATTAATGAAATAAAAACCCTACTAAATTGTTTACAAACAAACGTTTGTTGTTCGTTTGAAATTAGTGGTAGCTGGTAAACAATCAATTTAATTTTGGTTGTTTGTGTTACTTGAAATTAAAAGGCGGCATCACATCATATTGCTGTTGTTGTACAACTTTGACTCACGAAAAATCACAAATTACATTTGTGTATTAACTTTTGTTTGTGGTGTTGGTAATGAAACAAAAACATAGCATGTGTTGTGTTAAGGTCAAACAAAGGAATAGAATCACAACTGTTGACTGTTGTGTTTTGTTATATTCTTATTCTGGACCAAATTATCCCCATCAAATAATACTTTGTTATTAAAAAAGGCCATCAGATCTTGAGAATCTGACACAAAGTGGTTTGTTATATATAAAGGTTTCCTCTTAAAATATAAGAAACCATTTTTTGATAAACTAAACCCTATATCAAAATGTTGGAATCTACTAGTATAGTGGTCTAATGACTCTAATCATATGATAAGGATTCGTCTTTATTTTCAGAAAGTTTGTTGTAAACTTTTGTTTCGGTTCTTACAAATTATTATTTGATATCAGATCGATGGAATATGTCGAAACCTTAGGTAATACTTTACGTATAATTATTATGCTAGAAGTGAAATCAGACTAGTCAATGGGAGCGACTATCATGAAGTTATAATCAGGACCAAGAATATGTTTTGTATGAATACCAAGTGGGGAAGGAAACAAAATAAAAGATTCATGTGATTCAATACTTTTTTTTTTGAGTACCAAGTGGGGAAGGAAACAAAAGTGGTGTGAAACCAATCATGCGAAAGATATAGGATTGAAGAAAATTCAATCAATGGTTTGTGTGATACAAACCCGTCTAGAAGAAAGTAATATGTAATCGAGTTGTAAGAAATCAATCGAAACAACCTGATAATGATGCAATCAAAGATGTTATACAATCGTGTGAAACAACCTAAGATCAGCGTGAGACCGAATTAAATACGAGTGTCACTCAGATTATACAAAAAATTAATTGATGTGAGATAAATTTGAGTCATGTGAGGAGACTACAATTAGAACCAGTGAGGTTCAAAGCAAATTAGTGTGTGGGGCACTAAAGAGAAAATAAGATTCGTGCGAAGCAAAGTGAAGCCGTGAGACGCAGGCAAATGCTCGTGTGAAACAAATTGAAGTTCGTGAGTAGCAAATGAAGTCGATTAACACAAAATGAAGTCGTGAGAAGCAAGCAAAGCCGTACAAAGAAATCAAAGTCATGTGAAGCAAATCAAAGATGAAGCTAGAAGATTTGAATATCGGAAGGCTCTATCTTTACATGTTCATGATTAAGGGGGTGAAGAGACATTAATCCCTCCCATATAAAGTTTAGGGTTAGTTATGTTAAAGTGTCAAATTATGTTTTAGTTAGTTTGATACTTATGTATTTTAGAACGGTTGAACTTGTAAATAGCATTAGGTTGAATTGGTATATTACGACCTATGCGTCGATTAGAAGTGTCGATCGATCTTGTATATATGCATTCTCAATTCAATGAAATCATAAACACAGTTTTGCAAATTCTTGGTTCGTGATATCAATTGATTGTATGTATTCAATCAATTCTGGGCAACAAACCTGTCTGGCCAAAAAGCAAAGCCGCCCATACTCGCGTGATGAAAATCGTGTTTATTTCTCTATCTCAAGCTTGATATATGCATTTATATTTGCAAAGTTTGAAGTAATCTTCACAAAATTAATCACTCATTATCATGAACAGAATTAAAATTAATCTAAATACAGTAGAGAAGAAGTAGACTTCTAATGATCAAATATCAGGAGAGGCCAGCATAGCTCTCTGGTCAAACTTCCTACTCATAGATGGCGTACTATATCTACCAATGAAACATAAGTACCAACAACTGCGACAATTAAGCCGCTTAACAAAACAAGCCCGATAGTCACCACCTCAACTCCAATTCTCCTATGAATTCCCGAGATCTTCAAGTAGCACAAGCATGGTATTGTTATCGAAGTTGTCGCACTTAAGATGGCCCCCACGAGTGACATCAGATACCCGAAAAATGGAACGGACAGGGCTACAATTACAGTGCTTATCATCAAAACAGTTCTTATTAAGAAACTACGCATCCTTTCGTTGTAAGAATAAGAAGCATGAAACCGTGATTCAATAGAGTTGACGATTGGTGTTAGCATTAGTGCATATTTAGCTATCGGAGTAACGAGGGTGGTGCCTATCGCCACTCTTGAACTTATATTATTTGTTGGAAGGTTTAAGGTAATCTGTGACTCTAACTTGGAACCAAACATAAGATAACCAATAACTGCCATCAATGAGTAGGTTATTGTAGAGAAGGCAAAACAAAGGAACAAGACCTGCAACATATATAGATAACACAACAAAGTTTTAGTAAGAATGGAAACAATTAAATGTTAGTATGCACATTAAAGATGATGATAATACCTTTGAGAATTGACGTTGGTTTCTCATGGAAGTATATAAAGTCGGGAAAACTGGATGAGCACAATAGCAAAATGCATATAAGCTAATAGCTGATGGCATTCCATTCCAATTTACGAGTTTACCCTTCTCGTTAAAACCAATACCATCGGCTGCACCAGCCCAGAAGACCGAGCCTAAGATTATCATGGAGGCTAGAACTCCACTAGCCGATATGTAGGAAAGGATGCTCATATTGTCTAACCAGCTTGTGGGAAGTATAATAAGTGCAACAAGAACAATAAATCCACTTTTTGCACCGATACGAAAGCCGTAAACATCAAAATCCATGTCTGGAAATAAGTTGCTTAGATTATCACCTTCTAGGATCAGGAAACCAGTTGCGACTAGGTAAAGTTCTATGTCCATAGTTATTGAGACTATAGCTTTCCCGGTTTTCCCAAATGCCCGATTTCCAATGTCAGGATAACTTGTTATTGTAGGATCAGCATCCATACATCTTTGGATCAACAATCCCGTGTAGAAGGTCGAGCTTGCGATTAGTAAAAGGAGTATCAAGCTCAACCATCCTCCCTCTGCCAATGCGTACGGGATCGATAATATTCCAATTCCTAAAAACTCCATGAGAATGATAACTTTAGGTTTCTTTGAATGAAATTAATGATTACAAGAGCTTATAAAAGTACCTGAGAGAGCATTGAGACCATTGAAACAAGTACTTATAAAAGAAGCCCCGGTTATGTTGATATTGGAGTATTGCTCCTCTTTTGAATTCACAGTCACATAATCTGCATAGCTATGCAGTAAAGGTATTGTAATAGAGTGATCTTCATGCTTTTGGCCCTCCATTAGAACTCACAGAAAAAAGAGAGAAAAGAAGATATTTAATTTGTGATACAAACTATCTCTAAACTATCCTTCTTATATAACTACTTGTTTGTGGGCCTATTCCTCATGCAACCTTAACCACGTTTTCAGATTAATTTTCCTTCCCTTTATTTACTAAAACAATTATTCAGTGGTCTAAACATGATCTTATCTGAGAGATAGTTAATTACAGTGCTGTTTTATGATTGCTCATAAGACGCCTCGCGCGCAAGCTGTTATTATTCTTATAGCTCGTAAGTCGCCTCACGCGCAAGCTTCATTATTCTTATAGCTCGTAAGTCGCCTCACGCGCAAGCTTTGTGTTTCTTACAGCTCATAAGTCGCCTTGCGCGCAAGCTTCATTATTATTATAGCTCGTAAGCCGCAACTCGCGCCAGCTTCATTATTATTACAGCTCATAAGTCGCCTCGCGCGCAAGCTTTATTATTCTTATAGCTCGTAAGTCGCCTTACGCGCAGGCTTTATTATTCTCATAACTCGTAAGCTGCCTCGCGCGCAAGTTATGTTACATTATTATCGAGATGCGCCCTCCATCTTTTATCAGGCCTCGCGCCACTATGATGCGTGCTATATCTTATCTATGACAGGGCACCATCATTATCATAAGGACCGCAACATGTCACCATCATGAGGAAAACCTCCCAAAACTCAAAGACAATAAAGACAAGGCCAACGAAAAGGGAAAAAACCGCCCCATGACCTAACACACTTCATAAAGTCCAGCGCTCCACCTAGACGCTTGCGCGCCCAGGAGCAACGCTGGACTTGGGGGGCTTGTAGGGGTATGGTACTAAACCCGGTTTTACGACCCTAAATTTATTATGTTTGGCTTATTTTATTATATGGACTAATACAATGTTATTGGGCTGAGGGGGTTTTGTGGAGGTAACCCTAACTGGGCTAGGCCCATTAGGGTACCAAGATGGTGGCCATGAGACTCTCTATAAAAGGAGGTCTCCATCTCCTTATTAGAGGTAATGCTCAATAAGAGCCACCACCACTTTTTTGTGTCTGTAAACAAGAGATCTTTTAGATTTCTTAGCAGTCACCTCCACACCCCCGAAAAACCATTGCAGGTCTCAAGCAACCGGAGGAGAAAATCAAGACGAGGTTCGTTCATCTCGAAAATCCGTGGAAACATCGTCATGGATCAGGTCAGATTCATTTCATGCTTCGACATCGGCGCCATCCGTGGGACGGCAACGAACTACCCTCCGATCTTCATCTCGGCTGTCAGATCTCTCCCAGGAAAAACCCAGATCTGGAAGTTTACAGAAAAAGGCTTCAAGACTTGTTCTATTAAAGCTCAAAAAGATCCATAGATCTAAAAGTGGCTTCCAGATCTGTGCGAAAAGAAACTGCCGGACTCGAATGATCAAGTCTTCGGATCTGTGATGGTTTTAAATCTGCTCCGAGCTTCAGATCTATCCAGATCTGATTCACAGATCTAGATCTAGATTACAGACCTGGATTTTAGGTTTAAAATTGCAGGTCTAACTCTTAAATTGCAGATCCAAAAATTACCAGACTTCCGCCGCCATGTACGCGCGCCCGCGGACTCTCTTTCCGCAGCCGTGCATGTGCCGCCGCGGAAACCACCATGTGGGTTTTGCGCAAGAGACCTCCGCCATGCACGCGCACTCGCGAGTCACCACTCCATCGTCGTGCATGCGCGCATCAGGCCTCGCGCCAAACTTCAAGGTTGGGAATCCTCATAATATCCCATATGGCTACGCGCCAAACTTCAAGGTTGGGAATCCTCATAATATCCCATATGGCTACGCGCCAAACTTCAAGGTTGGGAATCCTCATAATATCCATATGGCTACGCGCCAAACTTAAAGGTTGGGAATCCTCATAATATCCCGTATGGCTACGCGCCAAACTTCAAGGTTGGGAATCCTCATAATATCCCATATGGCTACGCGCCAAACTTCAAGGTTGGGAATCCTCATAATATCTCATATGGCTACGCACCAAACTTCAAGATTGGGAATCCTCACAATATCCCATATGGCTACGCGCCAAACTTAAAGGTTGGGAATCCTCACAATATCCCGTATGGCTACGCGCCAAACTTAAAGGTTGGGAATCCTCATAATATCCCATATGGCCACGCGCCATGCCTAAAGGTTGGGAATCCTCATAATATCCCATATGGCCACGCGCCATGCCTAAAGGTTGGGAATCCTCATAATATCCCATATGGCTACACGCCATAATTAAAGGTTGGGAATCCTCATACCACATGCTCACGCACCACATATGCTCACGCATCACATATGCTCACACATATTACACATGCTTACGCATCACATGCTCACACATATCACAGTCTAACGCACGCGAATGCACCATCTGCGCGCGGCGCGGGACATAAGGCCTACGCACACGCGCATGCAACATCTGCGCGTGGCGCATAACACAAAACCAAAGTCTACGCGCACGCGCATCCAACATCAGCGCGTGGCGCGGGACATAAAGTAGCTCGTAAGCCGCCTCACGTGCAAGCTTCATTATTATTACAGCTCATAAGACGCCTCGCGCGCAAGCTGTTATTATTCTTATAGCTCGTAAGACGCCTCGCGCGCAAGCTTTTATTATTCATACAGCTCATAAGCCGCCTCTCGCGCAAGCTTCATTATTATTACAGCTCATAAGACGCCTCGCGCGCAGGCTGTTATTATTCTTATAGCTCGTAAGTCGCCTCACGCGAAAGCTTTGTGTTTCTTATAGCTCGTAAGTCGCCTCACGCGCAAGCTTTGTGTTTCTTACAGCTCGTAAGCCGCCTCACGCGCAAGCTTCCTTATTATTACAGCTCATAAGACGCCTCGCGCGCAAGCTGTTATTATTCTTATAGCTCGTAAGTCGCCTCATGAGCAAGCTTTGTGTTTCTTACAGCTCATAAGACGCCTCGCGCGCAAGCTGTTATTATTCTTATAGCTCGTAATTCGCCTCACGCGCAAGCTTTGTGTTTCTTACAGCTCGTAAGCCGCCTCACGCGCAAGCTTCATTATTATTACAGCTCATAAGACGCCTCGCGCGCAAGCTGTTATTATTCTTATAGCTCGTAAGTCGCCTCACGCGCAAGCTTTGTGTTTCTTACAGCTCGTAAGCCGCCTCACGCGCAAGCTTCATTATTATTACAGCTCATAAGACGCCTCGCGTGCAAGCTGTTATTATTCTTATAGCTCGTAAGACGCCTCGCGCGCAAGCTTTTATTATTCATTCAGCTCATAAGCCGCCTCGCGCGCAAGCTTTACTATTCTTATAGCTCGTAAGCCGCAACTCGCGCAAGCTCCATTATTATTATAGCTCGTAAGTCGCCTCACGTGCAAGCTTCATTATTCTTATAGCTCGTAAGTCGCCTCACGCGCAAGCTTTGTGTTTCTTACAGCTCATAAGTCGCCTTGCGCGCAAGCTTCATTATTATTATAGCTCGTAAGCCGCAACTCGCGCCAGCTTCATTATTATTACAGCTCATAAGTCGCCTCGCGCGCAAGCTTTATTATTCTTATAGCTCGTAAGTCGCCTTACGCGCAGGCTTTATTATTCTCATAACTCGTAAGCTGCCTCGCGCGCAAGTTATGTTACATTATTATCGAGATGCGCCCTCCATCTTTTATCAGGCCTCGCGCCACTATGATGCGTGCTATATCTTATCTATGACAGGGCACCATCATTATCATAAGGACCGCAACATGTCACCATCATGAGGAAAACCTCCCAAAACTCAAAGACAATAAAGACAAGGCCAACGAAAAGGGAAAAAACCGCCCCATGACCTAACACACTTCATAAAGTCCAGCGCTCCACCTAGACGCTTGCGCGCCCAGGAGCAACGCTGGACTTGGGGGGCTTGTAGTGGTATGGTACTAAACCCGGTTTTACGACCCTAAATTTATTATGTTTGGCTTATTTTATTATATGGACTAATACAATGTTATTGGGCTGAGGGGGTTTTGTGGAGGTAACCCTAACTGGGCTAGGCCCATTAGGGTACCATGATGGTGGCCATGAGACTCTCTATAAAAGGAGGTCTCCACCTCCTTATTAGATGTCATGCTCAATAAGAGCCACCACCACTTTTTTGTGTCTGTAAACAAGAGATCTTTTAGATTTCTTAGCAGTCACCTCCACACCCCCGAAAAACCATTGCAGGTCTCAAGCAACCGGAGGAGAAGATCAAGACGAGGTTCGTTCATCTCGAAAATCCGTGGAAACATCGTCATGGATCAGGTCAGATTCATTTTATGCTTCGACAATTGCATTATTTACACTCTTTTATTTTTAAAGAGACAACTATTTTGCAACAAGTTGAAGGGATACCTTTATATCAACAATTCAACATTTTTGTAATTTATTCTTGCATTGCATTGATGACATGTATAAAATTTAGGATTATCAAAATATAATAATTAATGGTTAAGGGAGGGGTCCTCCACGACACTATCCTAAGTTCTATCAATCATGCACTGCCATGTCATTTATACCATTAACTACCCTAAAGGATAAAACCCTAAGTCACCGGTAGAAATCCTCTCAAAAAACAATTTTCTTTTATAAAAGAAAATAATTCTTATAAATATGATAGATGATTGAACAGGTAAATATTGAAAGTTCATTTGCACTTCTCTGTCATCTTTCCTACTCCAACTCTGGCACCACTATCCTAATAGTAGATGATTGTCCCGGTCGTGTAGCTCAGTTGGTTAAGGGGGCGTGAGACTTGGAACAATAGCCTGATGCCGTGAGTTCAAAACCGATCATAAGCGTCAACGTCTTGCCGCTGAGTGAGGCTGGTTTATCTCTCACGTGATGGGCTTGGGACGGTCTGCAGGCATATACCACCAGTTTACGTGTCCGGAACAACACTTTTCTTTTTTTTTTGGAACAATAGTAGATGACAGCGAATACTAAAAGGATGCCTTACCTGATTATAGCCTTCATGGTGCCCTCCTAGCATAAGTAAATAGAAATGTGTTTCCGATATTTTATAGCTATTGCTATTTTAAACACTCTCAAACATCGACGCTCTTACAAACTAATATTGCTTGTTTTAGTTGTAAGACTATTTTTTTTCTAGCTAGGTTGTCACCTATTTTGAAATTACTTTAATTTAAGTATCTTATAACTGTAGTAAAAATCCTTATGAACCAGTTATTATCTGGTTGACAAACCGAAATAAAATTTGCTTAAGATAAAATGTTGGAAGAGAGAGCCCCGCAAGGAAACTTCTGTTGAACTTTCGGTCTCTATTATCTCGGTGTATATGTTATGCCTTATTCAAGATTTTGTCACGTTTAAAATGTATGTGTGAAGACGTATCAATCAAACAAAACAAAAAGGTACAAAAATATATACTTAACAAATTAAACATATATTAAAAAACTAAAGGTCAACTCATGGAAAGCTACTATATATTAAACATAAATGAGATGAATCGGACACCCTTAAGCGTGAATGATGGTTCACTTTTTTGACTAATTTTATGGCATGTGTATAATATTGTTTTAAGTTTAAGATCCGTGGCGTCGTTTCTTTTTCTTTTCTTTTTTTCAATAAAAATACTAACATAGTAAGATGTATAATGCTGTTAGGTGAAAACATTACCTATTTTAAATATTAACTCAAAAATGTAGCCCATGGCCCCATCGCCTTGTAGTTTCTTTTTTTTTCTGTTGTTATTTGATACACACGTAAGTCGTCACTTTGGATTAAATAAAGACAGAATTACAGATTTTGTCCTTTAAACATAGTTAATTTATGAATCAGGTTCTTTAAAAAGTTTACTTTCACCCGTTGTCCTTTAGATGACAAATTATTTCGTTTTTAGTCCTTTTGACTAACGTCAATCCATTTCTTCAGTTAGTCTTGGCATATGCCATGCATGTGAGGGCAAAATTGTAATTTTTACCATTTCTTATTAACATCAATAAATAATGTTTTAATTGTAATACACATTATTAAATTATATATAGAATAACAAAATGTTAATTAGATATGTATGTATATAAAATATATAGTATTATATGTTCAGATCCTCCCACCTAAAACCATCGCCACCTACATCCACCATCGCCGTCACCGACCACGCCGCCATCCGCTACAACCACTGCCACCACTTTTCCTATCGCCGGCGACCGACTCATATCCCTTCTTTTCGCCTTCATCGCCATCCACCACCGTCAATGTCTTCTTCTTCTTCTTCTTCTAGTTAAACCCTGATTTTGATAAAATCATGAACATTTTGGAGATAATCGCTCCATTTGAGGAGTGGGTTTTAGCCCTAACACTGATTTTGTAGAGAAAACCGTTGAATGTGGCTTTAGTCCCAACATCATGTTTTTCCAACGAGCGATCAGAGGGGCTGAATCGGGGTCGTTTTTCCGACCTAATCGCCCCGGCGAACTTCTCTTCCTCCCTCGTTTATGTGAAGATTGCAATAGATATTTCATAATTAGTGTTATTGGCTGAACGTAGGGTTGAATCTCAAATGGAGACTTTTCCAGATCTGTCCAAACCGATCCGTACCACCAGTGATGTTTTTTTTCAGATCTGGACCCGTAATTTTTCAGATCTGTACCACCAGTTATATCCACTTCGAATATTTCTACCGCCAGGAGGTGATCCGATGAAGCAAAGAGTGGTGTTGCAATAGACGATGTCACCGGAAACCTGCAACTTGTTTAGGTCTTGGATGTGTTTCCGGCGACGGTGGTGTTTGCAAGAGACCGAGGTACAGACTAGGTTTAAAAATGGTGGGTGGTATTGTGATGAGAGAGAGTAAAGAGTGATGATTGTTGATTTGTTGGTGGGTTTTTATTTTTGGGGTGGTGGCCGACGATGATTGTGGGCTGTGGTGGTGGTTCACAGATGAAGAAGAAGACAATCAGGGATGAAGAGGTGGTTTAGATTAGGATATTGATTTTATATTTATATGCTTTAATTAGGTTTTTATAATAAATAAATAAATAAAAATCAATATAGTTAATTTCTAAATTATATTTGTATTTAAATTTAAGAGGTATTTTAGTTTAGGCATAAAATGACCGTTTTGCCCATCACATGCGTCGCACATGATACCACTTAACTCGGTTTTTGGATGGGCGTTAGTCAAAAGGACGAATATTAAATAAACATGTCATATAAAGGACAACAGGTGAAAGTAAACTTTTTAAATGACATGATTCATAAATCAGCTATGTTTAAATGACAAAATTTGTAATTCTATCTTAAATAAATAAATAAAACATGCATACGTACATATATCCATACATATGCATATACGCATGTACATGCACACTTACTACATAAATTTAACATAATTGAAATTATACAAACACACTTATACATAAATACATATATACATACATACATACATAAAATTATGTGTGACTACAATGGTGCGGCTACTACAATTGTTAGTGTCAGTTCTCCAATTTTGTCGTTCGGATGTGAATTTCAGAAATGACATAAAACACGAGAGAAATCTAATTTTTTTAAGAGGGTTCACATAAGTTTCAAGTGTATATTTAGGGGGGGTTTGGGATTCCTTATTTACCACCTTATAACTTTTCATTAATTAAGTTAATAAATTACAAAAGTGTAACTTATAGAATTTTTCCTCTCACAATATAAGCAATCCCAAACACCTTATTACTTTTCAAAAACTTAATAAGTTATAAGTTGCTAAAAATAAGCAATCCCAAACACCCCCTTAAACATGTTTGCTAAGTGGGTGATCTTCAAGTAGACCTGGAGGTCTCAAGGTCAGTTATGGGTATTTAAATTCAGTTATTCGGAAACTCGGCCAAAATTTTCGGATAGTATCAAAATCCGAAATTTCACATTCAAATTATCCAAATGAAAAGCCGAATACAAAAAAAGATAATTATTTTTAATAGTTTACAAAAGAAAACTGTATGATAGTTTTTAAAAACATTATTTCGAATACCAGAATTTATCTAAAATATCCGAAATTTATATGAAATGTCAAAATTAATCAAAAACATCTTAAATATCAAAAACTTTATATATTTATTATTTTGAAACGTAAAACTTGAAAATCATGATTAAAGACATTGGTACGATTAAGACAGCGGTACGTCTTTAATCGTGATTTATAAGTTATATAGCTTTAATCACGATTAAAGGCATCAGCATGCAATAAATTATGGAGAAAACATGAAAACAAATATGATCTTCACGGATCGAATGTTGTCATTTGTTCCAACCAGCAACAACTGAAATTTCTAGAAAAATCGCATTTGGAATCTTAACACAATTCGTAACAGCTTATTGACGATTTCTCACTAAATAAAACTCACTGACAACATTTGAAAAGCTTTGAAGGAGATATTATCTGAAATCTTATTTTATAGATCAATAGGTAATCATAGGCGAGTACTATGAAATCTAATTTTTTAGTAAATTTATTTAAGGCATACTTGGAAGATCTATATCAACGTGGGTGTACTATACATAATCAATTATAAGTATTCATATTTCCTTTTACTTTCTATAGAAAAATCTAATCATGCATCTGACTTTATATATAAAGATGAAAAATTGATCATATTTTGACACGATAATCTGTTAACACGCATGTATGATGTATGCTAATAACTTCATTTTTATAAATTCAGATAAATACGTGTTGACCGATTTAAAATAATTAGAATATTTTATGAACTAAGTGAGCACAAAACAAATAATTTGTTGCTATCGTTGATTTCCGTGTCTAAAGGACCACACGGGTTTGCAACTTTGCATGATAAAACATGATATAAACACGTATTTAGATAGCCACGTGACTCATTTATGCAAAAGACGTATAACATTATGAAACATATATCCTTTTTGTTAAACCGTACCGTTTAGTAACAAAAACATGATAAACGTGGTAGTAAATAAAAAATTATAGTTCATATCGAAATATTTATACGATTAATATGTATTTTAAAGATTAATGAACTATAAATTATATAACAAATTTTGAGGATATAAATTGTAGAAAAGTCATCTTAAAACAAAATATTACCTATTTTGTGGGATGGTAACACAAAATATTACTTGCATTAATAAAGAACCAGTATGTAAATATGGTAAGGAAAATAAGCCCCATTTAACTATATACAAACTCATGGCAGGTGTCGGACCTCACAAAAGTGATATAGTTTCAAACATTTGTAAGTGTTGGTTAAGTGCTAAAAAATTTTGTTAATAATAATAATAATAATAATAATAATAATAATAATAATAATAATAATAATAAAATACTGCACCCTGTTTGAAGTTATCGTAAGGAGCCAGTCTGGTTTATTATACATTTATACTCAAACAATAATTGGTTGGATTCAAAATTTTGTTCCATGTCTGATAGAACGTATCAAAGGCATGGTGATGTGTCCACCTTGAGTCAAGATTTTTTGAACTAGATCCGGGTCTGGATCTCGAGTTATAGCCTTAAGGATTAACAAGTATACAAGATTAACTTACGAGTTAAGAACACATCTTGACAGCTTATGTCTACTTCAAATTATTTTAACTTATTTGACATAGTCAAACACAATATATTAGATCCAATAGCCCAATGGTTGATGAGATATAGAGTTGAGATTGAGACTACGGCCCATGAAGTAGGATATATTTTAGCATGTAAATTTAATTATAATAATATACTGTTTTAATTATTAATGTTAAAAATAAGAATAAGAATAGCGTGTCGGTTTCCACACAGTGTCGAAAGTAAAATCGCCTCTCCCTTTTGTGACTACGCCGTTGAAATGACATGGCACCTAGTTGGTTGGGATTTTTGTATATTAAGAACGAACCACCATACCATACGATTCAACAAGCTCACAATATAAGGTGTTTAATAAATAATTACGAGTTATAAAGAAAATGGTAACCATTGGAGTCTTGATAATCACAATAATTAATATTAATATTCATATTATCTGTTATCTAATAAATATAAATAAGAACTTTGGCATCGCTAAGTTCTCATTGGGCTACTTGACGTAAACTTATTGGTCCTTGCCATTTTGGTTTTTTTTCAAACATGACGGAAGTCAACCGAATGCTAAGTTTGTTTTGTTTTTTTAAATTCACTACCGTAACAAATGTGACGGATTTCGACCGTTCGCGTACCTCAACGCTCCGGTTTTACCAACCTCAAGTTAACCAGCCGATGCACCCGATGGTCCACCTCATTTTTTATGTTTTTTTTCCTATTTTTTAACTCCCGTACTGTGACCGAAACTACCTAATTCCGTGCCGAGTTGCCGCCTTAACGTCCAGGACCGACAATGCTTGGGTTTTACCCCTGCTAGAATTCACCAACCGAATAATTGTTGTTTTAAGTCGTTTATTTTTTCATATGCTAAATCATTTTATATGTTAATTTGATGAATTTGATTTTTGGGGTTTAACGCTTACATTGGACCAACAGTGTCTATATTGTAACTAACGTAACTGTTGAAATATGTTTAAGTTCAATTCGTATAATCAAAATATTGTGTTAAATATTGTGTGTTTTAGTTCTAATATTGTGTGCTTGTTTTGTTAATGAGGTTTGGTTAATAGGCTTGAAGCTTATCTAATAAACTTACAGCTGATGGGCTTGCATGGTTATTGGGCTTAAAGTTAAATGTGTCATCTGGAGCATAGTATGCATTTATATGGCTTCATCTTTTTATACCTAAAGCTCTAAGCGAGAATACATTATCATCAAGCATCTTCTTCATGGCTGGCATCTTCCCTAGTTCTTGTCATACGAGTTTATCTCTTTCATCTTTCTGAACTCGTGCTTTCTTGTATGTTGATCATTGTTGTCATCATGTTGGTGGTAGCTATATAGGTTATTGTGGTGAGCGTTTAGAGTTAGATGCTACTTTCAATTTGTATTTGATATTTATGTAATCGTTAGGTTTAAGAATTTGGAATAAAGAGTTTGAAGATTTTGTGTTTGTGTTGGTTCCCTATACTAGCCGAATTTGTGTTGAATGAATGTCGTAACACTCGCGTTTTACCCGGGTTTCAACGCTCGGATTTTACCAGCTGCCCTAACGCAACGCTCCAGACAAAACACTATAGTTGGTAATAAACACAGAGTTTTCTACTTATAATTAGAGGTGCACAAAAAACCCGAACCCGGAACCGGATCCGGTTTTTTTTATACCCGGGTTTTTAATACCCGAACCCATACCCGACCCTGCCCGTAGGGTACGGATAGGGTATGCATTTCAGTACCAAAACCCGTACCCGGAACCGGACCCGATTTATACCCGGTAATACCCGAAACCCGGAACCGATTCCATACCCGGAACCGGGTTTTTCAAATACCCGATCTATACCCGAAAGTACCCCGAAAAATACCTGAAAAATACCCCTAAAAATTGTAACCCCTTAAAAAATTCTAATCTATACCTGAAAAAAAACCCAAAAATAGCCCCCAAAAACCCAAAAATAGGTTTTTTCAATACCCGAAAATAGGGTATTCAAATACCCGGTTCGATACCCGACTCGAACCAGATGCATAGGGTATGGTTTTTAGATAGAATACCCGGACCCGAACCCGACCCGGGTATTGCCAATACCCGATTTTCCAATATCCGGTCATACCCGAACCCGGTTTCATACCCGAACCTGGGTATTTGAAAAACCCGATTTATGTACTCTTACTTATAATTTTTGGCCCATTGACGTTCGGCTATTAGGCCCAAGGTCGAAAAACAAAATCAAGTTTGTCCAAGCTCAATCTAATAATCATCCAGTTAAAGTTTTAAAAATAACTTGGCGTCCATGCTTAGTAATTCGGTTAACTGAATTAACCGAATACTGAACCATAATTTATTAATAAAAAAACAATAACAAAATTAACTTTTAACTTACTTTTGGGTTTTAGTTAGGGGAATTCGAGGAACACCATCCCATTTTGCTAAAAATAAAGCCCATCAATACATCTTATATAGGGCTATACATGACGTATAGCGTCCCTTATACGTCTCGTATAGTCCTACACGGGGCGTATAGGGCCCCGTATAGCCTCATACGAGGTGTATATGGGGGTGTCTCGGTGTCCCTAGTAAGACCTTTTTAGTTAACCAAAATTTTGGGATATGATTCGGAAGGCCAAAAACAGACCCAATATATATAACCCTTGAATACCCTATTAGTTTGTCTAGACTTTGCAGTTGTCCTTCTAGTTCAATAGTATGGAATTGATTGTTAAACTCTTGGGACCCTATGGTCTTAAATTCGAAACTTGATTCAATGGATATTTTCCATAATTGTAGGTTACCTCCTTCATAACATTAATGAGTGAGTCAAATCTGAAACATTAAAATTGTATTGACAGTTAAGTCAGGTATTAAGTTAGTTCCAACTACTATTAAAATGAAAGTGTTTCTAGACTTTATAAAGTTGAGTTGGTGTATATATCATTATATTGCATTTACAATTTGAGAAATCAATGATACTTTTTTTAATAGAAACTATATACGTACATAGATTTCTGAAACATCATGTTGATGACAAAATTAACTGTAACAAATGATGTGATAAGAAGCAAAACAATGTGTACGAGTGCAAAGCTACGTGTCAATATATTAAAACCTTAAATTACACGTGTCATTAGCAAAACAACCTTGTTTAGTCAACCCATTAATTTCCTAAACATGCACTAAACTCCAAAATAGTAACCGTATGCTCTGCCGAACAATAAGCGGTAACAGGTTAATAATCTCCTGCTCAAGTGATTGAGACATTTAAAAGCTTTAAGAGCACATTCATTTTACAGAATGGAACTGAATTAAAATTGCAATTTGCATATTATTTGGAATATGAAGGAATTAGATTTGGAATATGAACATTTTAATAAAAATCGAAAGAATTAAAATCCAATTCCATTTTTTGTGTTTGTTTGACAAATGAATTGTAATCTATCAGCACAAACGAATTGGAATCGTTTTCTTCTTCTTTTATTTTTTTAAGGATAAGGATAGAAACATTTTAGTTTTTTAGATTTTTTGTTTTTTATTTATATTTATTTTTTTGAATTTTTAGGGGTTTTTTATTAATATCAAAAGCCCCTCAAAAAATTATTCAAAAAAAATAATAATAATAAATTCATAACTCAAAATATAAATCAAAAACAAAAGGAGTAAAAAAAAACTAAAATATTTTATTTGTTGTCCTCGTTAAAAGAAAAAGAAAAAAAAAGAAAGAAAAACTTCAAAAAAAGATTCTAATAAATTTACTTGAAATCCTCCACATTTTGAAATGATTGGAATCCCTTTATTTAAAGGAATTTGAAAGAATTGAATTTCAATTCTAATTCTTTGACAACCGAACACACCGAAATGTAATTAAGATTCAAATTCCAACGAAACGAACACGCCACATCATTGGATTTTAATTCCAATTCTTTTGAATTCCCACGAATTTTATGAAACGAACGTGCCCTAAGTTAAAAAGGAGAAGGTTGGAGTTCAAGTCTCATATGTGACTAAAAATAAGAGTCTTAAGTTGAGTCATGAGGTTTTCGCACCAGTAAGTTTCCTTTTAAGAGTGAAATAGAGATGATTGAATAACTCAGTGGTACGTCAGTGTTCTAAATAACCGTTTAGAAAAGAAGGCGTCATAGCCCACCGGAGAAAGTTTCACTCCGGAGGGTGTAAATGTAATTTTGTCATGCTTTTCAATATACACAACATGGGATTCTGAACTTTACTAACATTGCCTCCATACTTAATAATTGCTAATATTTTCATTACTTGACCCCGAGGATTCTGTCTTTATTAAGTTACACCTAGCGTGTTAAACATACATCTAAGAGCGAAGTATGAAAGTTAAAAGAGATTATTTTAAGAGGACCTGAATATAAGGTTGGCATGCAACTTCGTTTAGTTATGAAAGGTATAAGCAGGCACTTCGATAGATTCACGTTAGAATGAAATCATTTTAGTTAAATGTTTAGAAACTATTTTATTTTGATTTTACGCTAAGTGTTATTATTTGGTTTGCAGTGTTACGATATCATGTCTCTAGCTTGTGTCATGATTGAGTACAAGTACAAGTACAAGTACAACATATGCATAATGTGAGGATTAAAGTTAGGAAAAGAAGTTTCTAGGTAGTGTTGATATAAGTAATTAAAATAATATAGTTTTAAGAGGTTTCATATAAAAATAGACAAAACATCAAAACTCATCCTATACGTTTACATGATTTTTCAGTGGATGTCCTTTTCAAAGATAAATGCCATAAACCATCCTTTCTGTTTAAAAACCTTATCACGTCAGGTCCTTTGGCCCTAACCCGGTTAAATTTTTCCGTTAAATCTAACCATGTGCAATGCACATGAGGGTAATTTGATAACTTTACGCATTATTTAATAATTAAAACAAAAAGAACATTTAATTTTAATAAAGAGAAATATCCTCTTTTTCCAACCCCCCCCCCCCCCCCGCCTTTTCTCTTCTTCTTGAACGGGTTGTTTCTCACAACCACCACTCACCGCCGGCGTCTCCACCCACAACCACCACTCACCGCCGGCCACCTCCATCTGCAGCTCCCACAAATTAAAAACCCTAAATCCTCAATAAACATCCTTGAGCTTGAAGATAAGATGTAGCGACGCTGACGACTCCGACACTCAAACCTTCCCCCAAATCAGATTCAGATTCACATACACCATGTTATGGAGATCCACCTCAACCACTCTCGCCGTTGTCGTCACCACCGGCTCCGACACTCACACCTTCCTGTCAGCGAACTTCTCCGTCAATCATTACCACCATTTTTTATTCGGTTTCAAACCTAGATCTGACTAAAAATACCCAAAATCTTCCATCAATAAAATCTTAATTACATTCTCATTGAGATGAAGGCCGCCGGCGGTGAGTGGTGGTTGTGGGTGGAGACGGAGGCAGATGGTGGGTGATGATTTTTTGAGAAACATGTAAACAGCGGTGAATGGTGGTTGTGGGTGGAGACGCCGGCGGTGATGATATGGTGGGGACGGTGGATGATGTTTGAGAGAGAGGGGGGGTCTGTATGTATTCTAGAGAGAGTGATTTATTTTTTAATATCATTTAATTTTTTATTTTAAGTAAAAAGACTAAATTTCCCTCATGTGCCTGGCACATGACCGAATTTAACGAGAAAAGTTAACTGGGTTAGGACCAAAGGATATAACGTGATAGAGTTTTAAAGTATAAAGGATGTTTTTTGCTATTAAGTTTTTGTGAAAGGACAACCATTGAAAAACCGTGCAAACAAAAAGGACTAGTTTTGATGTTTTGTCATAAAAATATAATTAACTTTTATTATATCTTATTACTATATGTATAAATATATATTTTGATAGAAACTTAGGTATGTTTCGATTGTTTGTTTAATTAGTTAAATATATCTAAAAGACAAGTATAGACAAGCAGACTCATTTTATAAGAGCATTCCCTACCCATTTTCTACCATATATCCATATATATCATATAATACATTAAAAATCATTGTTTTTTCTCTTTCCTGTTTAATTAAATAATACTTTTTATACTTTTATCATTATCTTTTCTCTTTTCTTCACTCACAACCACTTTTAGAAAATATTAAAAAATTATACGGTATGAACAGTGAAACCTCAAATTTAACTTTCCCCTATAACATTTTATCTCTCCTCTATTCACAACCACTCATTACCATACCATATAATTTACAAATTTCTCTCACATAATTATAGGGAACGGCTGAGAATGCTCTAACATGTTTATTGTTGTCACACCAACTAAATTGTATAATATCGATTGATGTTCAATATGTTTTATACTTACAAAAGCAAATTGGATTTTAATAATCCTAACTTACTGTGGTTGGTCGATAATAATTCCAACTTAGAAAATAGCTGTCACCAGTCTCAACTTTCACACTGTTTGTTTTCATTGGACCCCCGTTAAGAAAAACTTAACGAAATTAAGTTTTTTACACATGCCAAATTGATGTTTTAGGGCTTTCGTTCGGAATAAGGATGCGGGTTGATTGATGTAAAATTTACCTCAGAACGGTGGTCCAAACGACTAAAGGATGCTTCGATTCCGGTGTGTAAACTTTTAATTAACAAAATTCAAGCTGTTTGGAGCACCGTTTCAAAGTAAGTTTTACATCAATCGATTCCTATCCTCGTTCCCATCGAAATCCCTAAAACATTAATTTGAAATTTGAAAAAAAACTTAACGTCATTAAGTTTTTTTTAACAGAGGTCCAATGAAAACAAATTATGTGAAAGTTATGACCGGTGACAACTATTTTATGTTGGGATTATTATCGGCCAACTGTATAAGTTGGGATTATTAAAATCCAATTCTCCAAAAAATAATAATAATAAAAATAAAAAATAAATGGGATTTTATACATCAACTTAGTACGACACTAGTAATAACAATTCTTATATGACATTATAAAATTGTATTTTCCATTTTGACTGATTTAAATTTAAATTAGTGAGCTTCAACATTATGCCACAGGATTTTTAAGACAAAAGAACTTATACTTTAGGAGCCAAAAATGAGAATATTATAAGTTAATACGTAGAAGTGAAAGTCAGAAGAAAGATGGGGGGTAACACAAAATGAAGGTGGTCCTGCAACTGGATTAAAATTTAGAGAGGATGGTAGGAGGTGGATGAGTTAATGCCTGGTCTTTTTACGGGTCGTGGGTCCCACGCACACGAATATGTTGTTAGGTTATGTAATATGTGGACCCCACGTTACATCTTAATGGGTTGACCCGACTTTCGTTACCTTAGAACCCGTTGAGTAAAATTTAAACCTAGTAACCCACCCTACCCCTTTCATTTTACAAGTCAAACCATATGTAATAAATTGATTTTTATAATTAACCATGTTTTAAAAACCAGTATTTTACTCGTACCGGATTTAGTTTAAAAAGTGTACAACTGGTTGAACCGGAATATGCCGGGAGGTTCAAGTGGATTAAATACTTAACCTTGCAATTTCATATAAGTACAATTTCAACTAAAAAAAAACTTAAAAATACTTTAATAAACATCACAGTTCACCAAAATATCACAAATGAATAATGGTCGAGTCAGATTAAAAGTTTGTAATATTTATACGAAATTAATAAATTACAAAAGATGTAAATAAACCAATATTGGATTTGCATAATACAAAATTGGTTGATTATCGAATCGTCGTTTACCGTGTTTACTTGTTTCAGTTTTATCTGCTATGTTAAAAATCAATTTAAAAAAAATATGGCCGCAAAATATCATGGATTTAAAACCGGGCTCTAAATAGCGGTTGCCTTATGAAAATCCGGTATAACCAGTTTAACAGGCCGGTATGTATCAGTTTTTAAAACATTGATAATTAGAGATGACTACACCTTATAACACAATATATAGAAAATTCATTTAAAAAACATAATCACCAACCGATAACATAATGTATATTGCTTTTATATAGCAATATGGTACTCAAATTAAAGATAAAAGCCGCTTGTTATTATTGTAAATTTTTTTTATATCAACGTATATATGAAAAAGTTGTTGAGGTTTTTAAATGATAAGGAAATTGATTGGCGTATTGCATGTATATATAGAAAATCAACAAATGTGGGCCATTACATTTATGTCATTTTCTTAATTTTTTTCTCAAATTAATCACAATTATTCAAATCAAAGATCAATTGACTAGATTGTTTCTCACACTACTCATTTTTTGTATACTTTGTATTTTAATCTTTACCTGGCAATGGAAACCCGAACTTGTGGGGAAAACATGATACATTTGAACGAGTAATACGTGTCTCATTAGGGTATTGGACGAGCTTGGGATTATTTTCACGGGTTAGGGACGAGTATATGATATGCATATGCTTGATTATCTGGTAACATAGCCTCGTTTATCCGATTATAAACCCAGAAATATCAAACCGGTTTTACACAAGAAAAAATCCATCATACGTTCTTCCAATCTTTATAAAAACTTCCATACTTTTGTTCTTTCTCTTTATGCAAATACATTCGGCTTCATTTGTTGTCGCCCTGAATTCAGCCACGACCAAAATGAAGAATATAATTTAGGTGATTGGTGCATACCGACACAAACACCATAACCAACAATAACATTGTACCCGCATCCAAAAATGTTCATTAAAAAAACAAGCCACAACATCCATTTGTGCAGCATGAAAAGGAAAAAAAAAATAAAAGAAAGAAAAAAAAAATATCTTATATGACACATAAGTTTTCTATGCATTTGGTCTAAAGACAAATTAATATATGACGGATAAGTTTTCTATGCATTTGATCTACAAACAAATTAATATTATTTGCTAGCGAAATTACCAAAAGGTTTAGTTTGTTGAAAACTTTTTGTTTATTCACTACGTCCAATAGCAATGGTTAAGAAAAGACATATTAAGGATAAAGATAAAGATGGAGGATAAACTAAAATCATAATTCAAACTCAACAATAGGTATAGATAATTATTAATGTTGCTAAACATATCTATTTCTCTCTATTCTCTTGTAATTGTTGGCTATATATACAAACCATATTATTCAATATATACAAAATACGCCATAATCTTATATGGAATCAGAGCCTCACGCTCAAAGGAGATTTAAAGCAATTCTATACCTATTTTCGGTTGTTTTTCCGATCATCACCATGGCCGAGATATATAGTATAATGTAGAGTTTAATGTTTTTATATAATTTATTTATTTTTTACATATGACACTGTGACATATTCTGATAGTTTACTCATAGAAGTAGTAACTAGGTTTAAGAAGTTCAATTTAAAAAAGAAAAAAAAAACAAAAAAGTTTTCATGCTTAGGCTGTTCACTAAAGCCCATTCACGTCATCGTCACGTAGAAAACGGGGCTTCAAAGCCCTTCTCCATAACGTTTCGCTGTGGTTTAAAGCCCCTTTATCGCACAATTTTATATATATATATATATATATATATATATATATATATATATATATATATAAACGAAACTCCTAAAATCCTACGTGTCGCGATGTGGTCGCTCCCCTCTTTTATGGAAGCCACCAGATTGCTTGATTTTTAAATGGATGACTCTCATTGATTTAACCCAAATTCATGGGTATGGGTCTTACCAAAACCAGATAGCTCTTAAACGGGTTATAACATCTTATTAAATAAAAAATTAATCTTACCAATTATTTAATTTTATTTTAATAAATAAAATTAAAATCCAAATATATACAAATAAATATTAAAAACGAATAATGTAAAACAACCCCCATAATACGGGGGATAAAACCTAGTGTGTGTGTGTGTGTGTGTATGTATGGTAATGGGATAAAACCTAGTATACATATATATAAATAAAAAAATTATTTATAATTAAGAAACAATTTTATAATAAACAAAATAAACTGGTAATGGGTATCACCAAACCCAGATAGCTTTTAAACTAGATTATAACATATCATTTATTTGTGAAACAATTTTATCATTAAACCTCAAGTATATTAATTATTAACTTTTTTATAATAAATAAAATTAAAATCCAAATATACATAAATAAATATTAAAAACGAATAATGTAAAACAACCCCCGTAATACGGGGGATAAAACCTAGTATATAAAATATATAAAATAGGGATATACTAAAATTTAATATCCAATTTAAAAAGAAAAAGATATTATTTATAATTAATTAACAATTTTATAGTAGAAAACATAAGCGAGTCATGAGTCACCAAATCCAGATAGCTTTTAAACAGGTTATAACATACCATTTATTTATGAAACCCAAACCCTAAGTATATTATATTAGTAACTTTTTTACAATAAATAAAATTAAAATCCAACAAATAAATATTAAAAAAAGAAAAACGTAAACAATCATTCTCTCAAACCATTAGATTGCTTTATTTGTAAATGAATGTTTCTCACGTATTTGACTCGAATTCACGGGTAAAGGTCTCATCAAACCCAGATAGCTCTTAAACGAGTTATAACATCTCATTATATCAAAAATTAATCTCATAAAATATTTGATATAAAAATCCTATAAAATAGGGATATACTAAAAATTAATATCCTATTTTATTTAAAAAAAAATATTATTTATAATTAAGAAACAATTTTATAATAAACAAAATAACTGGTAATTTAAACTGGATTATAACATATCATTTATTTGTGAAACAATTTTATCATCAAACCTCAAGTATATTAATTATTAACTTTCTTATAATAAATAAAATTAAAATCCAAATATACATAAATAAATATTAAAAACGAATAATGTAAAACAACCCCGTAATACGGGAGATAAAACCTAGTATATATATATATACATGTATGTTTGTATGTATGATAAAATGATAGAGTGAAAAGTAGAGGGACCATAAAAACACCTCTAAAGCGCCGGTCTTCGTAGCCCCCCCACCCGAATGCCCCTACAATAGCGCCTCACTAACACCTCTAAAGTGCCGGTCTTCGTAGCCCCCCCCCCCCCCCCTCAAATGCCCCTACAATAGCGCCTCTCTATGATGCTCACTTCCAAAACCACCCCTTCACCCCACCCCACCCCCGATGGAACGGCCATAGCAAACCATAAAATCGCCGGAAATATCTACCCACAAGTACCCTATTATTTGTTTTTTAGTTCAAGTATGATAAATGTAAAAATAAATAAATAAATAAATCAATTTTATGTGACAAACATTTGTAATGAAACCGTACACCCTACCCATATAATTTGGAAGCCATACACCCTACCCATATTGATGCCGTGTTACCTTTTAAAGCAAAAGTTCAAAAGAAAAGACAAAAGTTATATAGTTGTAAATAAAATATATTATACTGATGTTCACTTGATGTGAAACATCAAAAGACATTGTTTAGATAAATAATGCAAATAGTTTCCAGTCACATGGACAAAGCATTGTACAACATTTGATATTTTACCTATCTTAGGGAGTATTCATACAGGGTTTTTGATTAGTTTCCAGTCACATGGATGAAACATTGTTTAACATCTGATATTACATCTCTTAGAAGTATTCGTATAGTATTTAGGATTCATTCTGATCCTTACAATTCAGCTAAAAATTATATTTATTTTTAACTTATATTCAACTTTCAATAGCATCTAAAAATTATATTTATTTTTAACTTATATTCAACTTTCAATAGCATCGCACATCTCTTTTATCTATATTAAACTAAATCGTATTTATTTGTTTCTTTATTGTTTTTGTCTCTTCTTTCGGTTGGTGGTCGAGCCACCTTGATCATTTCGGTTTGAGAGCTATTGAAACCTATTATTTCTCTTAATTTTGAGCTCCAAAGTTATTAAGCATCTCAATGCAATCCGAGCTAAGTTTTTTGGAGAGGGGACGAAAATTATAGGAAGATGGCTTGGGTTAAATGATTATGGTGTTATCTAATAAAGAAAGTGACGAGTTGGGTTTTGGTAGTCTAAACGCTTTGAACTTGGCTTTGCTTTATAATTGGAGGTGGAGATTTCTTGCTAATCTGGATATGTTATGGTCTAAGGTTCTTAGAGCTATTAACGAAGACGTATGTGGGTTGGATAGGCCTTGTAAAGACACAGCTACATGGAACCGTATTTGTTTATCCACATCTCGGTTGCATACAAATAGCATTCTTCCAACTTCGATTATATCCAAAAAAAAGTTGGTAATGGTAGCTCTACTCGTTTTTGGCTAGACACTGGGTAGGTGAGGTTACTTTGGCTTCTCGCTTTAACCGTTTGTTTGCCTTTGAGAAGAATAAATCATGTCTTATTTGGAAGAGAAGATTAGGAGTCCATTGGTTTTAGGCTGGTGTAGGGACCCGAGAAGTGGAATAGAACAATTCCAACTTGGCAATCTTTTGAATTATCTTTTAGAGGTTCCCTTCTCATACTCAACCGATGCTTGGATTTGGTCTCTTAATGGAAACATGGAATATTTGGTAAAGGGTTTAAGATTATATATGATAAAACTTCCCTTGACTCACCTACTTCGAGATCGATTCCAACTAGATAGAACTCTTTTGTTCCGAAAAAAGTTAACATTTTGGCTTGACGGGTGCTGCTTGATCAACTCCCTACTAGATGGAATCTTAGTCGTCGTGCGATTGATATTCAGTCCATTGTTTACCCTATGTTAGGATCGAGTGTTGAAGACAATGATCATATTTTCGGTTTGTGCCACGTTGTGTCGAGATCTTGGAGATTGGTTGCTGTTGGCCCAGACGAATCAAACAATCAGATCAAACAAATAAACACGAGATATTTGGGGTAACAACCCTCGACTCTTTTCATATAATCAAACGAACTTATCAAGAGAACTACACGAACATAACAAACTTACATGAAAAATAGACTACTCTTGACTCACTCTCAATAAAACTAATAATCTAGACTCTATTTATAGACCTACTAAACTTGCTCTCCAAGCCAAACCTAACTTGGGAAATAAAACAATCTTATTCTAGAATAATCTATACTAAAATAAACTTACAAGACAAACCCTCAACTTTATTGATAATTCAAGATTAATTCTTCATTCACCCCCTTAATCTTGAATTGTTCCTCTTCTCATTTTTATTCCTTCTTTTCAGCTAACCATAATATACTTGCTTCACCGATTCCTCAAACTTAGCATTCGTTCCTTTCATGCTTAACTTTGAAGTCACATTGCTATTTTCTTTCTCAGCTCGATTCTTCTCATCAACTCGTTCTTGCCCAATACTTTCACGAACTCCAAACAAATCATTTAGAATCGTTCCAAACCGAATATCCTTCACTTTCATAATCGGTTTCACATCATAACTTACTTTCTTTTCAACTTCAAAGTTGTTAGGATTACAACATACCTGAAGCTTGATGTTGTACGTCCTATTCAGATTTCTCTGAATCTTCATCAACAATCTCTCTTTCTGATCATATAGCCTCAATATCCCATTGGCTATTTCAATCTTACATCCTTCTTCATCCAACTGACCCAAGCTAAGAAGATTAGTCTTCAACTTAGGTATATAGAAAACATCATAAAACGTTTTCTTTTCACAGTTACATCATAAAACCTTTGATTCGATCTCGAACCCATCACCAAACTTCACTTGATCTGAAACTCGTTCATCTAAGATGGTAAAAAACTCATTCTTTCTTGGCATATGATGACTTGCACCATTGTCTAAGTACCACGTTCCTTCATTCTTTTTATCCTTTTCAAACACACCAGGGATAACCCTCTCTTCATTCAAACTTACTCTCTTTATTGAACAAACTGCCATGAACAAAGAAGGATCAATATCATCTTTTTCCTTTGTCAAATTCACAACTTCTTTCCCTTTGCTCGGCTCTTTGCATTCATTCGAGTAGTGCCCAATCTTATCACAGTTGTTGCACGTTACATACTTACTTCCTTCTACCTTGCCATTCTCCAGGGTTCCTTTTCCGGTATTCACCTCATTCATCATTCTTACGCTCACTATTCCATCTTGGATTCCCTCTTCCTCATTCGTTATATCTTCCACGGCTTCTACCTCGTCCTTGGTAGTTTTCAACTTTCTTTTCGGTTTGGGTGAACATGAGCTGACTTTGGGATGAACTTTCATTCACATTCTTGAACTTGTTTCTTTCTTCATATGCCTTCAAACGCCCAACCACATCTTCAAACGCTATTGTTTCAATATCTGCGAGTAGCTCCATAGAAGAAACAACAGGTAAATATTTATCCGGCATAGAGTTCAAGAATTTTCTTACCAAAACCTCTTTTTCAAGTACCGATCCCAAGCTCTTGTACTTTGACTGTACTCCACCCAACTTCGCTGCATAATCATCAATACTTTCTGTCTCCCCCATCTTCAATCCATCTAACTCGATTCTTAGCATTTGAACACGAGCTTTCTGAGTTCTTTCTGCACCAAGATAACGAACTCTTAACGCTTTCCAAACATCTTTCAGTTCTTAATACTTGGACATCTGAAGCATCACGTCTTCAGGTAGGTTTTGGAAGATAACACCTAACGCCATAAACTTCTTTCTTTCTTCAATTCCAGTCCTCTTTTCCTTATCAATCGCATCATGCAAACCATTCGCACCCAATATAGTTTTCACCATAACCGACCATGATGCGTAGTTGGTCGAAGTTAACTTCGGTGCGTGCAACACAAAACCACCTATCAGGATCAAACAAATAAACACGAGATATTTGGGGTAACAACTCTCGACTCTTTTCATATAATCAAACGAACTTCACGAACATAACAAACTTACATGGAGAATAGACTCCTCTTGACTCACTCTCAATAAAACTAATAATCTAGACCCTATTTATAGACCTACTAAACTTGCTCTATAAGCCAAACCTAACTTGGGAAATGAGGCAATCTTATTCTAGAATAATTCATACTAAAATAAACTTACAAAACAAACACTCAACTTTATTGATAATTCAAGATTAATTCTTCAGTTGCGACCTAGTAAAACATTGATTTTTATGTTGGCCAAAAACTTTGATGGAATTGCTTGATGATGCTAGGATTCATGTCAAAAAGAAAAAGCTTATCGAGGCAGTTTGTTTCTTCACCTGGTGGGTGCTATGGAGATACAGAAACACTACTATCTTTTAGCCAAACGAAGAGATTTTTTTATTCTATTTTACATTATTAGCATATTTGGTATATTCATAGGAACCATAAAGTGTACATTTCTTTGGGACGGGTGGTTAAAATACCCTCTCCTCTTGATGTAATTTGCTTATTTTGTTTTCCGGCTTCTTGCCCAAATCCTTTTGTTTTATTATATATATGTTGTCCGAATAATAATAATAATAATATAGAGAAAATAGTGAGTCCTATTAAGAGCATTCTCATCACCTCCAATCATCCATCATTCTTTCCTCTATCTTTATATTTTTAAAAAATCGATTAAAAACTAACCGGCCATCCATCATTTGTTTATCCCAACCCTAAATTATAAAAAGTTGTTATACCAACATTTTATATATAAAAAGTTACTATTTATCATTCTTTAAATTATTGCAAGTGTATAAAAACGAGAGATATAATAAAATAATTGTTTATCAGTAAAATAAAGATAAAAATGGTGGCCTTGGTGATGAGTGGCGGAGTTTTTTTTAGAATGATTTTAAAAGTATGAATTTTAGTTAAATTATAGAGTAAAAAAATGATTGATAGAGTGTGAATGCTCTAGTATAAGAAATGGGAAGGGAATCACTAAATTCAATCTCCAGTTTAGAGACTAAGATGGAGTTCCAATTTATGAGAAACCACTAATTTTCCTCAAATTATATATATCATGTATGCCATACATGAAAATACTATCGTTTTATGAATTAATGTGTTGGCATAGTTGTTGCACTAGGATGGTTGTTTAAGATTAGGACAAAGCTTGCGTATGTGGTTTTAAATCTAAGTTACCACACAAGTTAAAAAAAAGAAGGGGGGGGGGGGGGGGTGGATACAATTTGATTGATAATGTAACCAATTACACCTATAACATTCGTGTATGTGGTTTTAAATCTAATGTCTCGATGAATTCAATTTTAATAATCTAAACTATAACTTATTAAGTGATAATGTCTATCATGACAATGTAACCAACGACACCTATAGCATTCACTTTCGTTGCCAACAGTAGTCATACTCTAACGGAGATGTGATCACATATCTCCCTAACTTGCATTTATGTCCTTTCAAAACAACTTATGACTTTCTGATTAAGATTGTCCTTTTTGGACTTGGATTAATTAGACTTCAACTCGTTGAAAACTCCTTTATAAAATGACCTCATACTAGAACCGTATTAAACGCCTTCAAATAGTCAAAGTCAGTTCTGTCCAAATCATGAAACACGTTAATTCGTTCATAAACACGAATATCAAGTCTAATACAATATTTAATTTGATCATCAATCTCTAAAGTCAATAAGAACCGACTTCAAATTTATATTTTATTTGGGGTAGTCTCTTAGTATATAATGCATATGTTATATTACAACTTTGAATTAAAATTCCATAACATATATATACATCAGTGCCCATACTAGCTGCTAACAGGAAATGGTGACCTGGGAGCTTCATACTTAGACCGCCAGTTTGCCACGCCTGGACTATAATAATCAATGAATGAAATTTTGGTGGTTAAAACAATTAATGTGTACGTCAAATTGAAAGATTTTTTTTCTCTTTTCTTTTTGAAAAAAGAAACATACTTTATGCAAATTTTCCAAAGTTAAGGGGGCGGATTTGAAAATTAGGATTGGGACTTTGAGAAAGAATAAAGTGTGATTAAGACATTCGAATATTTTTTAATATAAATATGAAAAGGTGAAAAGGTGTAATCTTAATTATTCATATTCACATAATGATTTTTTTAGGTTCACCCGACAAATAGATCACCTTTTGCTATTTTTTGTCTGAATAACAGAAGGTGATGACCTGACATACCCTAAACAAAACTCATAGCTGGAAAAACCATGAGTTAATCCGATAACCCAACCAGAAACAAAATATTATAAACGAGACTTTAATCAACAACCTCCCATAAAATTATATGGGGTTGAGAAAGAATAAAGTGTGATTAAGACATTCGAATA
>NW_027502313.1:0-40141 GCF_021521415.1 Bidens hawaiensis | reverse complement strand
CTTACGTAGACCTGTCTTCTCAAAGTCAATGACGAGTGTAAGGTTAGAATGAAAGGAAACCACTCTTTTTCTTCACGTAACAAAAGATAGCCATTCATTAATCTAGAAGGTGGCACTACGTTTCTTGAAGACAAGATGAACGACCACACATAATTAAAATATTCCATTTTTTGTTTTTTTTATAAATATAATATGTGTGAACGTGATAAAAACTTGGGGTTAGATTGAATTAATTACAAAGGCTAATAATAATAACATTTTTGAAAAGATAGCGTTTGTCTTGTCACACCTAGAGATCCCATGAGCAAGATAATATTCGGTGTGCTTGTCCCATTGTCTGTTTCTGTTTATAAATAGTTGAGAGAGTTAAGGATGATAAGAAGAATTACGTTATTTCGTGAATAATTAAATCCTTGGTTTTAGTAATTTAATTAATTAAAATACATTTTAGATAACTGATTTAAAAAGAAATTCAAATATATATCTTATCATGCATCATACTCTCTTCAGACCTTACCAACATCTTATTTTATAAGTAAGATTACAGTAAGTTTCTTTATATAGCTTTAATTATATTCTATCTATTTAAATCTTTGGAGGAAGAAAAAAAGGAAGATAACTCGATTTAAGTAATTATGAAGTAAATAAGAAATTAAGCTTAAAGCCAATACAAATTGTCAATATTTGAAGGCACTCATTTCTTTTAGGGTGATTCTTGGCATTCAAGGGATGGGTGACGTTACTCACATTCATCACGTCCACCTTTTCTTTTGCATTCAAACTGATTATAACTTATGTTCTCTTCTTTATAAATGCAAGATTCTTCATTTAGCAAGGACATCTAAAGTTCCTCGTAACCTCTTAATGATGACATGAAAAGTGAAAGAACTCCGAGAAGCAGTGTTTTGAGACCTGGCCTAGCCTGTCCCTATACCGGGCGGGGTCAGTGTATTTGGGGGCCGGGTTTTGCGGGTTGTGGTCGGCCCGGACTGGTTGAACCGGCGGGTGAACGGGTAAAACCCATTTTTCATTAAATTCAAAATGAAATGTGCATGCCGGGATTCAAACTTAGGTCATTTCAGAGATATAAGCTTTAATAATTACCTCATTAGTCAGCCAACCAGGCTTCATTGATGTTTCTATTGATCAAACATAAATCATATATATTTAAAAAGCAATGTATAAAACATAAATAAACATTAAAAATTTGTTATTATTATTATTTTTGGTTATTATTATTTTTATATGTATACGAATACTATATATATACATACATATATATATTATATATATGTGTGTGTGTGTGTAAATATATGTTTAAATTATTTATGACGTCATCCGGGTCAAACACTGATCTGCCCTCCCTGGACGGTCCGACCTTTAACCCGGTAAAGTGGCCGGGTCGACGTCCATGCCAGAAAACAATGCTGAGAAGTCCTTAGCCTTCCACCCTTAAAAGAGTTAAAGATTCCTAGCTGAAGAGGTAGGTCCCAGCAGAGCCCAGTTGGACCCGCAAGACTCACCTTGAAGAGGGACGTCTGCGCAACGACCAACTGCTTCCGCAGGACCCACCATGCTCAGAGATGAAGACCTTACGCGCAGTACGCCAGCTGTTCCCGCAGGGAAAGCCTCCCAATGGTGAAGTACCCCGCTTGTTCCCGCAGTTGCGGATACAAGCCATCAGGGAAGGCTACCCGCACTGATAGCAAGGCTACACGCACAAGGCACTAACTCTTGATACTTCAGTAATGTCACCTGAAGGAATGAGCAAGGCGGGAATACTCCCGCCCAAATGAGCCAGTCCGTATGCTTCTGGAAGATCTTTTGTACTATACCTGCCAAGGTATGGGCAAAACAGACGATCTGACCAAAACAGCCCATGAACCAATCACAGGGCGACAGCTCACCGACAACAGTACGAGGAGGAGCACCATCTAGTACTGTTTGTCACTATTAGCCGCTGCCTACTCACCAACCCTTACTATGGGACGTGCGTAGCCTACAGTTGGTGGAACAGTGCATAGCCGGCAGTAAAGGAACAGTATACAGCCGGCCTTGTCACTATCGGCCGCAGCCTATCCACCAACCAGCATGGCTTGCGCGTAGCCCACTGTTGGTAGAACAGGAATACTATTCAGCCGGCTGTACCTTCTTGGAAACCTACCTTCGGCTATAAATACTCCAACACCTTGGAATGGTAAGGACAGCATCTGATATCTCATTATCTTATCTTCTCTAGCAATCTCTTAATATACACTTATATTCAGAGCAATCTAGTCTGATTCTCACGCCGGAGGGTGGTCACAAGGAGGAACCCCCCCTTCTCAGTGACGAGCTTACGGTGTCTGTTTTGCAGGTCACCTGAAGAACAACTTTCTTTGCTGGACCTCATCCTCGTGGGAAACATCTATTTAACCCCCAGATTATCCGTAATCTGCCCAGGGTCACTTAGTGTTTCTTCGTTGGCGCCATCCGTGGGACAAAGCTAGAACTAATTCTTAGTTTTTTCAAAATTTCTGAAGAAATGGTTAACGTTACTCCGGTCCCAAAGCCAGTAAGTGACCAAGAAACCCCGGTAACCACAACCCCAGCAACTGGGGGGAACACCGGCGGTTATACAAATTTTACGAACACTACCCCGGTTACCCAAGCCGGGACAAGTGCAGTAAACAATATTTCACTGGGGTTCACTGATGCCCAGTTGGAGAAACGGACGAGGGTCCCTCGCCAAACACTCGATCAAGTTAAGGCGTGGGCCGAAGCACGTCAGAAAGAGTTCCAAGCTGAGTTGGATGAACGCTTGCGTTCACTTCAACAGGCTGACGAATTCGGCAGTACTCGCCAACATCTCAACATGAACAGTGAGTGCGAGTACTCGGACGATGAGCGGGAAGAATCCGATACCGACGCAAACCCTCGCCATAAGGCAAAAGGGAAGCGTAAGGAAACGGACTTCCAACCGACAAGGAATTTTGGAGAAACCTTTAAACCAACGAACGCGGGGAGAAACCCACGTGACTTCTCCAAAACCTTTAGACCAACTGCTGCAAATGCAGGAAAGTCCAAGTTTGCAAGGGACATTGCGGAAGCAATCGCCCCGAGAAGTGCCAAACAAATGTCCAAAATCGGCACTTATGATGGTCTATCCGACCCAGACGACCACTTGAACAGATTCATTGCGGGGGCAACCGTCAGCAACTGGACGGAACCCAGCAGGCCAAGAATACACTTACGCTATTCGACTGGATTTTCCAAGTACGAATAACGAAGCCGAGTATGAAGCATTCTTGGCCGGGCTGAGAATTGCGCGTAAGATGGGAGTGAAACACTTGGAAGCCCACGTGGATTCCATGTTAGTAGCCAACCAAATCAACGGGACGTACACGGCCGTGAACGACACAATGGCCCTGTACCTCGCACAAGCAAAAACCTTTATGCGCGATTTTAACGATTGCAAAGTCATACACGTCAAGCGTAGTGAAAACAAATCTGCGGATGCGTTAAGCAAGCTTGCATCATTAGCCTTCACCCACTTGGGAAAGGACATCCGCATTGAACTCCTCGAGGCACCTTCAGTCCCGCACAAGGAAATTTGTGTCATCCAAACAGGCACAGAAACGTGGATGACACCAATAATAAATTACCTTGCGGCAGGTAAACTACCCGAGTCAAAAACACAGGCAAGAAAACTACGATGTAAAGCACTGAATTATCAACTCATCGATGACATCCTTTACAGACGTAACTTTCTTGGCCCACTCTTAAGATGTGTGGACAACCAAGATGCTGACTACCTCCTAAGGGAAGTACACGAAGGCATCTGTGGAGTACACGCAGGTCCACGCGCTGTTGTAGCTAAGCTAAACAACGCGGGATACTTTTGGCCGGGGATGCATACGGATGCGCTGGCATACATCAGAAAGTGCAGGTCTTGTCAGCTCTACGCACCCAACACGCATCGCCCGAAGAATGAACTTGTTCCAGTCACCTCTTCATGGCCATTTCAGAAGTGGGCCATCGATGTGACAGGCCCATTTCCTACAGCAGCAGGAAATGTTCAGTTCCTAGTGGTAGCCAACGACTACTTCACCAAGTGGATAGAAGCAAAACCCTTAGCCCAAACAACCGCGAAACATATCAAAAAATTTATTTGGGAATTTATTATTTGTCGTTTTGGACTTCCACATAATTTGGTGAGCGATAACGGCACCAACTTTGCTGACAAGAAGCTACAAAAGTGGCTGGAAGAACTTCAAATCACCCACACTTTTACCTCAGTGGCGCACCCGCAGGGTAATGGTGAGGTAGAAAGAGCAAATAAGAGCATCGTCGAAGGCATAAAGAAAAGACTCTTGGAACACAGATCCGGCTGGGTGGACGAGCTTCCGCACGTCCTTTGGGCAAACAGAACGCTGAAAAAGGCCAGTACGGGAGAAACCCCGTTCAGTCTCACTTATGGCACCGAAGCCATAGTCCCGGTCGAAATTGGTTTACCCTCACCAAGGGTCTTGATTCAGCCAGAAGACAATGATGCGGAAAGACGGTTAGACCTTATGCTAACCGAGGAACGCAGAGACTTAGCCGCAGTGCGTGAAGAGAACTACAAGCGACAAATGCAAAAGTACTACAACAAGCGGGTAAAACTCTGCAACTTCAATGTAGGAGACTACATACTGCGTAACAACGAGGCTTCGAACCAACAACGCCCAGGAAAACTGGCCCCGGTCTGGGAAGGGCCATACATTATCAAAGAAGTTCTGGGAAAGGGCGCGTACCGGATCGAAAGGCTCGATGGCACTCCCATCCCAAGAACATGGAATGGAGCTCAATTACGCAAATGTTACATGTAGATCAATTCCAAACTTGTAAAGAAAAGGCCTAGAGCCACTTCTAATGGAAATGATTCTCCTTTCACAATGTGTTGATAGCCTTACCTTTATACTTATGAACTTCCCACACTGATGTGCCGGTATTCACCGCATAAATATGGGAAGAAGTAAGTCGTTACGTGTGGAAGGCGGCAAAACCCGCATAAACACAAAACGGTAAAAATTTCAAAAGTTTAAGGAAAACCTCCACGCAGGTCAGATGTAGGCAAAGTTTAGCCATCCTACTAAGTGCAAGTGACGGTCTTACCCGCACAATCACGAACGAGGAGGCAAAACTTCAACCTATTATCTACCACGTTCAAAGGTTAACTTATTCTAAACACTTAGAAAATTTCAAAGGAAAAGATGAGGAAAACTTCCACGCAGCTCAGATATAAGTAAAGTTAAGCCATCCTACTAAGTGTAAGTGACGGTCATACCCGCACAATCATGAAAGAGGAAGCGAAACATAAACTTATAATTTGCCACGTTAAAAAGTTAACTTATCTAAGTACTAAAGAAATTGCTAAGTTAAATCAAAACATGCGTAAAATAAACAAGGCAAGGAATTAACACAATCTTTATTCCATCAAAATTCAAATATTACAAAGATTGCTGGGTGCATACCCGCATACAAAAGAAGCTATACAAAAATAAAAATCTACTCTTATGGTGGAAAGGGATCTTCAGGATCAAGCTTCAGGACCACTTCCACTTGGACCCGCACCATCAGTAGAGCGTGGTGGTTCAAGGAAAGCTTTAAGGATAGCTAGCCCATCATCAGCATCAGCAACTTCGTTCACCTTCTCCACCACCGGATGCGGGAAGGCGGCATACTGGTTCACTGCTTGGTCATAAACAGCTTCAGTATCCACATCATACAAAGGGAAGTTGGAAGGCGGGATGCCTTTCTCAACAAACCCTAGACCAAGCAGGAAGCCGGCCTTTTCCCCATCCTCATGAGAAGCGTTGAGGGTTGCGCTCATGGCATCGTCGTATGATGTGTCCGTAAAGACTCGATGCACAACCTACAAGGAAAAATACAAGTGTCAGAACCCTTTCTATGTGCAAAGAAAAGTGTAAAGATATGAAATTACGCATACCTGAGACAACGCTTCTCGAAGAAGTCATCCTGGGCTCTCCGGAGGTGACAGTCGTCGCAGCCTCCGGAGCAGTGGTCTTATCACCACCAGGGTTCCCCGCCACCTCCTCGCTCTCGGTCTCTGAATCAGACCGAGGCACCGGATCGGCAGTGGAGGCCACCTTCGCCTTCCCCTTCCCGCCGACAGCCTTCTTTTTCCGCACCAACGGAGGACCATCTCCGGATTCCTCATCAGAACACAAGATTAGAGGAATTCCAGCAGAGGTTTCAGCATTGAGGGGTCGAGGGTTGAATAACTCCTTACCTGGCCGCCTGGCGCTCAAGATCTCGTGCCCTGGCGGGTAGACCTCCACGAACCGATCCGCCGTCTGTTCAAGGATGGGAAACTCGTTCTCATCTAGAGCACGAGTACCCATCCGAGCGGGACTATCAGCCTCCCGCGGATGCAGGAGCGACTGCAAGTCGTTCCCCTCTGAAATAAAAGAAACAAACAGTTAGAAGACAAACCTATATAAACAAAGAAGAAGGAGCATACCGTAAGGAACAGAGTTCAAACCGTATTCGAGGACGATGGGAACCTGTGACGCCTCCTTCCACACCCGGCCCATCCCAAGCATCACCATCCCAGACTCCGCAAAGCGGTATACCGGAGTCTGGACCCGGGAGATCTTAGCGAACCACTCCGCCTCCTGGTAGTTGACGGCGTGAAGGGCGGGGAGTGCTCTCCCATTCTTAAAGGTCATCGCAAGAGGGATGCGAGCGGAGATATAAAAAAACTCACGCTTCCACGACTGAAGACTGCGCTCGGTAGCGCAGATCTTCAACCCCTTGATCCGATTGACCAATGTGTACCACCCCTAGATGCACCTCCAAGAGTAGAAGGTCATCAACCGGTCAGCATGGGGCTCCACGCCCAGAATGAGGCACACCCACTCAAAGTGGCGGATCTTAGCGATCGCCATCGGGTGTACCTCCATCAGATGCACGCCGTGCCTCTCCAAGACACGGTATACAAACTTCGTCAATGGGAACCTGAGATTCCCATAAACAAAGAATGCAGCGTACACCCCTATCTTGCCCTGGGGGGCATCGTACACCGTCTGGTGTGGCTCCGGAAACTCAGGCTTGAACGACTCGAGCATGAACTTCCGGACGACGTACCGATACAGGTCGGCCGGAAGAGCACACTGGCACTCGCCAGCTGTACTCTTATCGTCCTTATCAGAAGTGGACGAAGGATTCTCGACGAACACGTCAGACTCCTCGGCAAAAGAAGACATGTTTGGATGTACAGAAAAACGATTTCAGAAGAATGCTCGACGGAATAGTGAGTTTTCGCCGGAAATCGTTTAGAAGATGAAGAGAAGTGAAAGTGTGGATTGCAAAGGACCCTCTCCCCCTTTATATACTAATCGCAATTAATGCGATGAATTTAATGCGGAAGAGAGAGAAATCGCAGGTGCAATGAAACTATGACACGTGGCAATAAGCAAGCTGGCAACAGCTGTTGAAAGGACGCGTGCCATTAATTTCGCGGCCACGCGCCCGAAAATTCGCGCCCACGCGCCTGAAAAAGCGCCTGGAATGACCATATACTGTCACGTCGCCATAACTTCCTGCACGTCCTGACACTGTCAGAAGAAACCGTCGGACGACGTTTCAACAGTTTGGACTGTTCTTATCCTTTCACCAACTCTTCGAATTTCAAAATTTCATTCAAAAGTAAGCGGGAAAATACCCCTTACCTTGGCAACCAAGTAACCGTAAGACGAGTGCGGGTACAGTGTTAAGGCAAAACCCTTCACATACTTAGCACCCGCAGGGAATTGACGCCAGGAATACCTTGGAAGTAAAGTAACCGTAAGACGAGTGCGGGTACAATGTCAAGGCAAAATCCTTCACATACTTAGCGCTCCGCAGGGAATTCAAACCAAGAAGGATCTTCTGGGCCATGCTTGCGGAAACGGGAATAACATCCCCGCATAGCGGGAACGTCGAGAACTATATTGTTTGAAACTCCAAGATGGAATTGGTGGTTTTAACATAATTGATCACTATGTTCAAAACTACCAAAACCCCATGGAGAATCCACACAAGTGGGACTCAACGCTCCTGACTTGCGAGGAGGTTACAGACCTACCCGCTTCATACCCAAAGATCAAGCAGAAAAGTCGGGAATTTCTGCGTGATATTAGGAAAACCGCGGGAAGAATCCCCACGGAAAACCTTAAAACTAAAAACCCTTTTCAAAACCCCTTGCTAAAGTCCAAAAGTTCACCTCACTTATTAATAATTCATGAGAAGAACATTGGACTGGGGGGACTTGAAGAGGTAGGTCCCAGCAGAGCCCAGTTGGACCCGCAAGACTCACCTTGAAGAGGGACGTCTGCGCAACGACCAACTGCTTCCGCAGAACCCACCATGCTCAGAGATGAAGACCTTACACGCACTACGCCAGCTGTTCCCGCAGGGAAAGCCTCCCAATGGTGAAGTACCCCGCTTGTTCCCGCAGTTGCGGATACAAGCCATCAGGGAAGGCTACCCGCACTGATAGCAAGGCTACACGCACAAGGCACTAACTCTTGATACTTCAGTAATGTCACCTGAAGGAATGAGCAAGGCGGGAATACTCCCGCCCAAATGAGCCAGTCCGTATGCTTCTGGAAGATCTTTTGTACTATACCTGCCAAGGTATGGGCAAAACAGACGATCTGACCAAAACAGCCCATGAACCAATCACAGGGCGACAGCTCACCGACAACAGTACGAGGAGGAGCACCCTCTAGTACTGTTTGTCACTATTAGCCGCTGCCTACTCACCAACCCTTACTATGGGACGTGCGTAGCCTACAGTTGGTGGAACAGTGCATAGCCGGCAGTAAAGGAACAGTATACAGCCGGCCTTGTCACTATCGGCCGCAGCCTATCCACCAACCAGCATGGCTTGCGCGTAGCCCACTGTTGGTAGAACAGGAATACTATTCAGCCGGCTGTACCTTCTTGGAAACCTACCTTCGGCTATAAATACTCCAACACCTTGGAATGGTAAGGACAGCATCTGATATCTCATTATCTTATCTTCTCTAGCAATCTCTTAATATACACTTATATTCAGAGCAATCTAGTCTGATTCTCACGCCGGAGGGTGGTCACAAGGAGGAACCCCCCCCCCCTTCTCAGTGACGAGCTTACGGTGTCTGTTTTGCAGGTCACCTGAAGAACAACTTTCTTTGCTGGACCTCATCCTCGTGGGAAACATCTATTTAACCCCCAGATTATCCGTAATCTGCCCAGGGTCACTTAGTGTTTCTTCACTAGCTAAATGTTTGATGTTTTGCATAGATCTTTAAGTAGAATCTCTAGATATGGCATGAACATTCTAGGTAGCATAACTACTGGTTATATGATAGGTAAGCCTTAATTTCTGCAACTACATCTAAAGGTTCTTGTAAAACTCACATGTAAAAATTCTCTAAATCGACGCAAAGTTTTCTCTTGTTACATAATATTGTGTCCCTCTAAAGTCGTCTAAATCGTTGCTAAGGTGACCACTAAAATGTAGTCACACAACAGAAAGCAGTATGGGGTATAAGGGCCAAGAACGAGCAAACAAGGCTAACTTAACCAAGAAAGTTGCCAAAGGAGAAACATTGACAACACGGATTTAGGTTAGGGACATGTCACATGTCACGACCCACCTGATTACATTATTAGAAAACTAGGATATTTCTAGGCAATATTTGTCAGATCAAGCCTCCAAGAGAAGTTTAGAGCACTCTTTCAAGATCTAGACAGAAAAAAAGATATTGAAAGTTTGGAGAAAACGTAGAAGTCTTAAGAGCAACTTGAATATTTTTTTAAAGATATTTAGATCTTTATTAGAGAAATACAGAAATACGTATATTTCTATGGCAACTAGCATGAATTTTAATGCAAAGACCTTGTAAATTTCATTATAAAATCTTCATGTACAACAATACAAAGTACCAACTTGAAGAACACGTAGGGACAGGAATATATAGGTGACACCATTATAAATGTTCGGTAGAGACTACTTGCTATTATTTGAGGACACTTGGTATGAGATCAATCGATCATATATAGAATGTACCGATGGACGGATGAGATTAATCTGAATCAAAGCCGAACTGATAAGGGAGCAGACAACGTTAATAAATTAATTAGTACATGGGGTCTGGATCACAGTCACACTACGTTCCACAATCCACATGGTCAAATAGTTTTGGCCAAAACCCCAATTTCTCTTCTACAAACTGTAATCAACAGCATAAAATTAATGTTTTGATAGAAAACTAATGGTCAAAAACTCAAAATCAACTGTTGACCCTCTGTAGAAGTCTTTTGTGTGTCTGCGTTGGAAGGTTTACCAAGTTGAATTACATCATTACATAGTTTCTAGAAGATTTTAAAAGATTTATAAGAATTAGTCTTGCAATTGGGAAAGTTTATTAATATAGTCAAAACTTTAAAAAAAGACTAAACGACACAAATAGTCATTTAAGTAATACCTAAAATTGCAGGTTCGGTATGTGCTTGAGTTTAGTAAACAAAATTAAAAAGCAAAAGAGAATTAAGAGAAAAAAGTTATGGTAAAATAAAATTTTAATTTAACATCATGTTTCGGTGTTTGATTGAAAGAAAAATAAAAACTAGAGTTTTAAAGTAAGTTAAGAGGGAACACTACTTCTCTTTCAATTCCATCCATTTCTGGAAGAAGCTTACCTTAGAAAACTATTAAAAGTTTTCATTTCTTTTCTTTCCATTATTTCCGTTATAAAAATATAAAAAACCTAAAACTATAAAAGTTTTACGCTGTCACATTTCACTTTATTTTCTCTCCTTAAAAATGACTCAAGAACACTAAATTAACTAAAAAAAATCTTTTATATAAAAAGTTACCACACTTTCAGTCCTCTAATAAACTAATAGAAAACATTAACACTACGCCCGGAAAATGACTTAAAGCGCGACAACTTTCCAAATAAATACGTATATCATTTACAATTGAGCGAAAACCGAAACCATAAACGAACTCTTTAACAAATTAATTTCTACAATTCCGCGGCATCAACCATCATCATCTTACTTCGAATCTTCGTCCTAACCGCTTTAATCGAAAAATAAACGAACAAATACAAAAACCCGGGTTTCTTCTCTTGCTTCCGGGGAAGAAGATGAGCCGGGATCTCATTCCTACACAACGGACACGTAGTTTTAAATTGCAGCCACGTATCAACACAGCTAACATGAAAACAGTGGTGGCATTGTGGCAACCTGCGGTACCGTTGTCCTTTATCGATATCGTCAAGACAGACCGAACAGAAGACAGGTTTGGTGGCGGTGAATATAGGGAATTGACGGCGGTGGTGGAGGGTTTTGAGAATGCGGTGGAGGATGAGAAGAGATATTATTGTGAATAAGATGGTGGTTTTGTTGGTTAGGATTAAGGAGATGGTGGTGGTTAGTTTGGTGGTGAATATTAGGTGGATTTGGTCGTGTTTCATGGTGAGTTGAAGGAGTTTAAGGTTGAGGTGGAGGATGAGATGACCAGAGCAGAGGAGTTTGTTACTAATGTTGGTTGTATATATAGAGGATGAGAAATATTATTATTGATGGTTTGTTTTTTTATTGTCAAATTAGATATTTATTGCACATGACTCTTGTACTATTTATTAATTATTATATTTAATATAGGGGTGGTTAAACAAGTCTTATCATCGAACCTGACCGAGGCCCGGTTAATAATAAAAATGTGACTTGAGAACCGACCCTGATATTAATAAATGGGCCAGGGACGGGTGTCTCGCGTCCTAGAACCAACCGTTAGTGTTGGACCCGTCTGTTTGATGTGAGATGGTTTTTAATTTGGAACTTACTAGTTTTGCTTGGGGTGTGTTATAAATGATAATTTCTTATAAATCTTGTTTAAAAAAACAAGTTCTAACTAGTAAGTTATAAAGAAAGGATGAGACCTTGTACAAATAAAATTAGCCTGCAAAGCATAATATGGCGTAATTACATTCTAGTGCAAGTGTATTGTACTATAAATAGTGTAATTTCAACATAGTGCAATTACATTATACATATAGTGTAATATAGTATCTAGACACCACGTTGAACAACGTAATTACACTACCAATACAATTAATTATACTACATAAAATTTAACTTGTAATATAAAATTGCAATACATATTTCAACTAAAGTAATTATTATGTAAGTAGTGTAATTATTGTATCTGCTTCTTGTTCCTCAAATAGTCTGTTTCAAAATCACCCCTGTAGCTACTCATTGGCAAATCACACACTTTTTTGTTTCAATTGATTGATTTTGCATCTATATAACTACAACCGGTCGATTGATTGATCAATCAAAGGTAATTTCAAGACCTGTATTCAAAATTGATTGCAATTGTTAATCATTCTTTAAACTCTATACTTGAAATTAATCACAATTGTTGATCATTCTTCAAACTCTGTAATTGGCAAATCCCCATATCACCTTCAATTTCAATTTTATCGTATGGAAGATCAAATCGATTGGGACAATCTGCTTGATTTTGATCCTCCAATTGATGTGAACAACCAATCGTCGTTATCAGTCGATGAAATCGCGTAGTTTCTGCTCAAAGATGATGGTGATCAGGATCATCAGGTCGGTGAACTGCGATGGATTTCTTGATGATATTTTGCTTGGTATGCACGATTAGTAGGGTTTTTTTTTTTATTTTGTATTGATTCGACCCCTTAAAGAAAATACAAAATCAAACAATAAATCAACTAGGTTGTATAATTGACTTGAAATACAAGCAGGTTTGCGGGTCTTTCTGACCAGTTGTACCCGAGACCTGGCCAATTTTTTATGCTATGCCTGGGAACCAACACTATTAAACTATTAGCGGGTTTCGTGGATTCAAGTGTGACAGGTCTCGTGGGTCTTAAATATACCCACTAAAGTGTTATTTACAGTAGAGTTATTAGTGGTATCTATAAGAATGGGATGAAAAAAATCTTTATGAAGCTTAAAAGACTATTCAGTGAAATCCATCGACTTTAAAACAGTTTTTTAAATATGTATAGCATAGCAGACATATAACAATGGGTGTGCCCCATTAAATCAAAATAAACAAAAAGCTACTAAAACTGGGTGTAGTAAACTACAAATAACTGGAAATTATGAAAAACTATAATAGTAACAATTAAAGTAAAGGAAAATGTTGTTGAATAATCAAGTATTAAGTTTGCTATAATTAACTCATTCATTTTTTTAAACTTTTCTTTTTGCCTTAGCTTGGTCACTCAACTTTAAACTTGTTTTTTAAAAAAAGAGACAGACAGCTACTTTAGTATCGTAAGTGATATAAAATATAAAAAAGGTTAGTTTTGATGACGTTTTAGCTATATGTGAACATGTAATATGAAAGTAACAAGAGAGAAAAAGAATATAGCATGAACCCTCTTGGAAGCACCTACAATAGCAGTATTGTTATATATAAAAAAGTTTTTATTATTAAAGTGTTTTGAACTGGAAGCGTATGATAGTGCGTCGGGTTTTTTTTAATGGTTTGTCGGGGGGGGGGGGGGATGTTGACCTTACACCATTATCTTATTTAAAAAATTTGTGTGAATTTCCGTCAATAATGGTTCGTCAAGATTTTGTCAATCTTGAGCACATATAATTAACTGTGCTTCAATATAAATTGAGGTCAGACTCTGTTATCTTTAAGTTATACTTGATTTAAGCTTTTAGCGAAATAATCTCGATTAACTTACGAGTGGCCCTAAAATTTATCACTTTGTATATGTAACTTACAATTCATAAGTCGAATGGCCCTGTAGGATTTTCGATGATAACTCCCATAAAGAAATCATGTGAAAGATATATCAAAGTCATTTGTTTTGATTAATAATTGCAACCACTCATCGTAAATGTATATTTGCGTTTGAATCATATAGTATCCCTTTTCATTTACGGCCTGCAATAAGGATGATAAAAAAATAATACGTGTGTTTGGGACATGATACGAACACTAAACACTTGATAAAAGGTCAAGTTATGCTCAATAATTAAATAGACGTGTATGAGCATTACTTTTTTTTTAATAAAATTTAAAGTCGTGAAAGGTAACTTTTATTAAAGTGTCACGCAGGGTAAAGTACATTTGGATAATCATGGGAATCAAATCTAAAACCCTAATCTTACACTATTCCAATTACTCGATTCAAAATTTTCAAGGAGCAAACCCTTAAGATCCTATATTCTAATTGATAGACATACAAAAAACAATAATTAGAATCTCAATAAGAAGCTTTCTTGATCATCATCGTCTATACACATAGGCGGATTTAAAGGTGTAGAAGAGTGGGCCAAGGCCTACCGTTCATTCATAATTTGTAACGTCCAGATCTAATTTGTAGTGCAATCGATAGTCCAATTCTTGTTTTAGTCTAAACATACACCCTTCAAAACTTTAAGTCCAATGCCCAAACCAATTAAAATTTAATTCTAATTGGTTAATTTTGAGTTTTGAATGCATCGTGTCATCGTGAATGAACTTCAGCCTCCCAGACATGCTCTGACTTCTCATATCGCGTCGCATCTCCCCGCTAGGCCACCGCCCACCCCCATCCGTAAACCCACCCCCCCCCCCCTCCCCAACCAACCCCTTTTCTAGTACAAAAAAAATTTCTATATCAATCTTTACTTATACACAATCATAAAATGCCAAAAACAAATTAATTAAAATAACATACAAGTATTATACTATATATAAACGGAAACCTTAAACTAAAGCAACTTTATGAAGGTCTATCAGTGACTGCAATGTGGCAGCCACAAATTTCTTTTTTTTTTAATATTTCAACATTTTTTTTGGTATTTAATTATTTGAAATTAATTAAGTTAACGAAAATGAAGGTTGGTGTGGTGGTTTTGTGGTGTTTATGCAAGTTCTATGTCTCCAGTTCGAGCATCTTTAAGCTGCTCTTTTTTTTTTCTTTTGTTAGTAATTGTTCATTTGAAAGTAATAAAAGTAAAAAAAAAAGGAAAGCTGCTGTGGTGTTATTGTTTTGTTGTTGCAACTTGTATGTCTCGAGTTCGAGCCTTCTTGAAGCCATTTTTTTTTGTTTTTTTTAAATAAAAATAGATTTTTGTATTTATAGACTTCATACTAAATCAAAGCAATGAAAAAGTAAGATGGTGTGGTGTTTCGTTTTTTAATTTGATTTAAATACATTAGTTTGAGGAATTATTTTTTTGGTTTACTTTTGATATTGTAAAGAACGTTACTAATACCAACCGGCGTCAACTAATGTAAACGACGTCCGGGTGTAACTAACACAGAACTGCCCAGCGCGCCCCGACGTAACACATCGGGTAACAACCTAGTAATACTTATAGTAGGATCGTTTTTTTAATAGTATTATATATTTATTGTACCAGAAATAAAAACAAAAAATAAGTTGTTAACGGAAACTATATCGTTTGTGGTCAAACGACGCCACTTGTTTTAGTGGTTAAAAACAGAGCTTTTGAGGGTGATTTTAGTGATTAAAAACTAAAATCTAACAGTTCGTATATTGATTGATAATATTCATTGATAACAATTTTTAGGTTGTTGTGAATTATATATATGATTTAGAGATAAGCTGTGAAGTTATATTTTTAGAAATTTGTCACAAGCTTTTCCCACGTATACTTTTCTGTCCCTAAATTTTATTTACAAACTTTATTTATTAGACTTTTCTTACAAAACTTTTGTATATATACTTTTACTCTCTCAAGTCTCAACTTTATTTACAAGCTTTGGTTCATTCAATCTGCTATAACATTTTTGGATGCATGCTCTTCGACCTCTAACTTTATTTACACATTTTGGTTAATTTGACTTTTGTCACGAAAATTTTGCATACGTATTTTCTTAACCCACAACTTTAGTTTCAAATATTTAATTTTTCATCACATAACTTTGTAATGAAAATTTTGCCATTCAACTTACGTCTTTAACTTTTAGTCCTGATTAGTTTGGTAACGAAACTTTTGTATTAAAACCTTTGCTACAAAACTTACAAAACTTTTATCGTAAAGAATCGTACCAATAGAAATGGTTGTTATAACTAAAATATAAATATAACAATTTAAGAAAAATATAGTAAAGGACATAAATTTGTTAGTCCGTAGACATTTATTAATATATTTGGACCTTTTTTTGAATAGTATGGTTTGAAAGAAAAAGATAATCTTAGACGTATTGAAATGTGTGTGGGTCTTCTATAAGTCAAGTGTTGATTGCTCTAGAAGCTTTTCTTTTAACATAATATGGAATCAAAATAAATAAAAAAGTGTTACATTATTATAATATATAAAGTGATAAACCAAATATATAAAATTTAAATTTTGTCATGATTAATAATAAACGTAACCAACATGCCAACTCCTTTCAAATTGATTGATGGCTTGATGCATTATAGTTATTATTATAATAATTTGAGAAATTTATTCAAATCAAAATAAGTTGTTTTCATGTCTTGTCAAATTCTATGAATCTAGTATTTTATTTAGCCAAAATATTTCTAAGTTAGAACTTAGAATCATTTGTTTTCGTAAATATCAGTATACAAATTGCCAAATTGGTAATCATATCAATATATAACTTTTTTTTGGACGGCAAAAAAAAAAGTTGGGTTTATGAATATCAATATTTATTCCTTTTGCTTTTGACACTTTTGGTTTCCTCGCGTCTGAAGCTGTGGAGCTACTTACCCGTATTCAGCGGGTCATGCATAGTAATGTTATGACTCCAAGATCAGCAAATATAGTTTTTAAAAGATTGGGTTTTGCAATTCAAAAAGGGGTAGCGACGCAGCTTGTTGCCCGCTTGACTTCTGCTTCGATGTAATTTACATATTATATTGATGTGTTTAATTCTTATATATAACTAAGTTAGGCCTATTCTTCTGGTGTTCATAATAAATTGTAAGGTCCACATGAAAATTGAATAAGAATATTTTTTTATTAAAAATATAACACTAAAACTTAGAAGAAAACAGTAAATCACAAGTATTGATGCAACCGAAATAAATGGAAGTACAAAAAAGAAGATGAGAACGAAATTGTTCAAAACACATGTCCTTTAAAATAAATTTCAGTTCTCCTAAGAGAAATCTTTTATTTTCCAATGTACAACAGTCCAAACAGCTTGTGTTACAGAGAAGAAACTACACCCGAATATGTATCTTGAAGATAAAAATAAGAAAGAAGAACCGTAAGAAGTTATTTGAGTTTATTCTAATGTTATCAAACATTTCTTGTTATGTTTTGCGACTAATGATCCGTTAGTATACAGTGAAACTAAGTAGAAGCAGGTTTATTATAAATTAAACAAAAATAAATGACACTAAACATCTTTAATGCATTTTATCCTATTTAAATGCTCCTGAATATGTGTCTTTATTAATTGTTATATTTCAAATATTCAAAACATATGGAACCACTGAAAAACAATTTGGTTGTAAAGCCAATGTTGTACACAAGCAACCGATAAGCAATAAACAACCAATGCTCCGTGGGAACAACTGCCGAGCAGAATCAACTATTGCGGGAACAGCTGTAGCGAGCAAAGTGCCAAGTGTGCTATCAAAATGCCACATTACGGCCATGTCATGAATGCACTTGCAAATTTAAGATGATTTGCATCTTTTAGGGTCCCACTAGTGTTTGTTTTAGGTAAAAAAAAATATACTCTTAATGAACCCCCACTTATAAATCACTTCGATCCCTACCCCCCACCCCCACCCCCACCCCTTCCCGCCCAAAAAGTTAAAAGAAAAAAAAAGTGGATAAATTTCCACTTTTTATTTTTTAGTTTTTTCTTCAAGTCTCCAACTTCAAGCATCGATATCTTATTCATTATAGCTCTATTTTTGGATATGGTCTTTTTCGTTTTGAAGCTATCCCGATAAATATTACTTTTATTAACAAAATCCATATTATATAATAAATAAAACTTACTAAGTGTCACATGTCATCACTAAATTAATCTTTACAAAAATGTTCCCTCCTCTCTCTCATATTAAATACATTTGACATTTCTCTTTCTTATCAATAATTTTGTATTTCATTTTTTTTACTTTTTAATCTTTCATTTTCTCTTTTTAATAATTCTTTTTTGATTTAAACAATTTAATACCAACATAAATATGTTATTTTGTTTTATATTAATATTATATATATATATATATATATATAGATTTTTGGAACGACCAACTAAGTAACTAATTTTAGTTATTAATATATTATATTAGTTATTAATTTAGGTTTTTATAAGTAAATAATTTTCACGTTGATTTTGAATAATGATTCAAAAAATTAAGGTTTTAAATATATTATAATAATTAAGGTTTTAATAAGAAATGATATTATTGGATGAAAAGACAAGATCAATTTAAAATTAAATTTCAATAAACTTTAACTTATTAAATATATATGATTATTTACTAAATTAAAAGTCTTTTTCTTTCAAACCCTCTGAAAAAACAAATTCACTATTGATGTATTATAAGTGTTTATGTTAACTTAAATGAGGGGGTTTCTTTAACGGTTAAAATATCAAACATGGTTTATGTCAAAACAGTTTATGATTAGAATGAGTTTCGGTCCACGGGTTGGTTTAAAAAAGTAGACATTTACAACTTCTTTTTTAATTGACTATTTAATCAACCCGTCATTTATGTTAAGTTCTTCATCTTAAAATCCACAAAAATATAAACATTAGACTACATCCTTTGGTTTTTCATGTGGATAAGACAACTTATCTTGGAATACAAATATTAGAATTTAGCAAACTATTAATCATATGATAAATTGACTTTGTATATTCTTCTATTATTAAAATTTTCAAAAATATAGATTTCTTTAGTGAGCGAGTTATACTTGCACTGAAAAATGAGGTCGTTCAAGAAATTAGCAACGTTTGCTATCCATGTTTCTAGGAGATAAAAAATATTACCATTCTTTAGATGGTATCTATCACACATAAAATTATACGTTACAAGAAAGTATTAGTTTCTTGATGTTTTAAACGGCCTCAACATCTAAGGTTGTCAAATTATAGATTAGTCTAAAAGTCGATGTTGAAGTAATGTTGCTTAAAATATTAAATAGAAATTTGGTCTATGCAATGAAACTAACTACATGTGAGCATACAATATGATAACTGTGTTATAGAAGTCGAAATCATATCCGAAAGTAATATTGGAACTCACACTTTTATTCTTAAAAAAAATCCTATAACTTAGATAAAATGATTAATTTCAAAGTATGAAATTTCCACTTTATTTTTGTTATGCATTGAATATTAATAAAAGTTATGGTCAATCATTATTGATGGTTTGTTTGTTTTTGAGACAATTAATTTTAATTCATGACCAGTTATATGTTGCATTATCTAAAGTTATAAACAAAAACAATGTGAAATTACTAAGTTTTGATATAGAAAGTAAAGTTACAAATAAAACCATAAATATTGTGTACAAAGAAATATTTAAAGATTTGTGAATTTTCTAACTTTTTATTTCCAATAATGTGTAATTTATTCTACCATATAATATATCTTTATATCTTTTAAACATATTTTTTTGTATTTTATGTTGTATTATTATTTAAATAAATTTATTTATTCTAACCCGTGTCTACACAGGTAGCTAACCTAGTTAAGAAATAAATAAATGGAATTGAATGTCTTTATACATTTTATTTAAATGCTCCTTAACAGAAAATATTTTTTCTGTTTCAATTCAAACATTTGGAATTGCTAAAAAACAACCGAGTTCTATTACAACAACATGCGAAATGTCAAGTGCACCTTCAAAGCATTACATTGAGGCCTTTGCCCACGTAATGTGCGCTTGTGCAAGTTTAGGCTACTTTGCACGTTTAAGGGACCCCATTAGTGTGTGCCTTAATCTATATATATATTATTAAAGAAATTCATTTTGCCTCATTCTTATTGGTTGATTTTACTATATTTCAAAAATAAAAAGCCCCATACAATTTATTACTAATAAAATAATTCAAATTAAAATTATAATAATCATTTAATTTATATAATAAATATCATTAAACACATTCTTTTTGGCTCATTCTTATTGATTGATCTTACTATATTCCAAAAATAATAAGCCCTCATAGAATTTGTTACTAATAAAATAATTCAAAATTAAAATCATAATAATCACTTAATTGGATGTGTTTTCTCCTAGACAACCAATTATAAACCCATATACGTTTCATAACCCTAGTTTTCATTCCTTTCTCTCCAAATCACTGTTTGCGAATCATCATTTTTTTGGCAGATAGTGTTATGTTCACTAAAATGAATTATTAATTTTGTGAGTATTAAAATGCATTTTTATATGTGAGTTAAGGACAAACATAACATTTATTTAAAATAATTTTACACAAATACAAAATTTACAAATTGTTCAAATATATAAGCATACACACACACAATTGACACCTTTAGATAAAAAAACTTCTGTTTAAGTATTAGAGAAGGCAGCTTCCTGTTGTAGTTTGGTTTTGTAATAATCATCAACAAAAATTTAGGCCAGTCTCTAGCAAGGGTTTGCATACTTAAAAGACCCGTTTTACACATGGTCAACTTTATGTAGATTTATCAAGAGTGAAGAGTAGAGACGAACAAAAAATAAATACTTATTTTAGATAAGTAAGAGAAAGTTGCAAACAAAGCAAATAATATTGTTTATAAGTAAAAATTTGTAGCTACTGAAGTTTATGTTTTAAAGTTTAAAATTTTGTTTGTAAACATTCTACTACGTAATGTCATTTTTGTAAGTCCATGTCTTTCATTATTATGTTTTCGTTTGAACATAACTTACAATTATAAATTATATTGCTGTCTCAAAATACATATTAAAAAAATTGTTGTCGTTTGAAATTATATATACGTTTACTTGGACTGTATTTTATAATATTTCTGCCCGTGTAATACACGGGTCAATAATCTAATGGAAACAATATTCTTAAAGTGTTTTCACTAACAGGTATCCCTCCTCTCCAAGCTAGGACACACTACCACCTGTTTTTTAGTTTTTTTCTTCTATTTTCGTAGCTTTCACGGTTTCAAACACCTAATTTTGAGTGTCGGCGTTTCGTTCATCTTAACTTCGTTTTGTGTGTGGTGTGGTATAGACTCGTTAAATAATACTTATGCTAGCAAAATCAAAATATAAATATCTACATTCAAGTTGATGAAAAACTTTTTCATACTTGCTGTAAAAACTTTCTTTTACACTCGTGTATTTCAAAACAACTGGACAAATGGTGTGTTATTTCCTTCACAAATGAAGAATCTGTCACCAAGTAAACACTCGATAATAAACAAGATATATGTTGCATCAACGACTCGAACGGGGAATAACAGACTACATGCAAGTTACTTGCGTACACGGACATTACACATGGTGGTTCAAGGGGAAGTTAAATAAAGCACTAGATTTATGTCCCTATTTTTCTAGGGCCCCTGATTGATAAAAGTAACAAATTATGAATTATGCGTAGATAACTTTGGTTTTAAGATTGTCTGATGACATATTTATGATTTTAATTTATACATACACATAGGTGACATAAGAGTCATAGGATCAAAAAATATTTTTCCATATGAAAAATGTCCCAAATTTATTGTGTTTTATGCTCCTAAAACGATTAAGACTTTCCAGTTTTTACATTTCAATTCTAATGGTTTTTAATTTTAATGGTTAGTAACGGGTTTTAAAGTATTTAAATTTAAACAAAAATGTTAGCATAATTACGCAAGGCTGGCTCAAGAACCATTATTACCCCCCCCCCCCCCCCCTCTTCCAAACACACACGCTTACTTTAATAAGGCCTATTTTTTTCCAACTATGTTAATACGCATCTGATGGATATTTGGTTTAGTTTGAGACATGCAAACCCAAAAAAACACTAGTATAGTGGTAAGATTCAATTTTTGCTCTTGGGCGGCGCTAGTTTGAATCTCATAGCTTCCAATTTTATTTTTTCATGTTTTTTTCATCTCATGAAAGTGCATTTAGAAAGAATGAAACATGTATACTTTTTTTTTAAAAGGCCTCGAATTTTTTTTAGGCTGCTAAAAATGTTGAGCTGGCTTTGGTTGTACAATGGCTCCATAAATAAACACAACAAATTTTGTAACACAAATATGAAATGCTAGTTTTCTAGTTCATCATTATTCCATCCCATATATTCAGAGCTGGCTGGGGCATTGTGTAACCCAGATAACCCGCCGGGACACTTAAACTTAATTTTTGAGGGCATAACATTTTTAATATATATGTTTTTTTAAACATTTTTTTGTCAAGCAGGTATAAATCTGAAGAAACACTAAGTGACCCGGTGCAGATTATAGATAATCTGGGGGTTAAGTAATGTTTCCCACGAATGAGATCTAGCTGAGAAGGCTGTTCTTCAGAAGACCTGCAAAACAAACACCGTAAGCTCGTCACTGAGAAGGTGGGGGTTCCTCCTTGTGACCACCCTCCGGCGTGAGAATCAGACTAGGTTGCTCTGAATATAAGTGTATATTAAGAGATTGCTAGATAGCTGGATAGCAGATGATCTTACCATTCCAAGATGTTGGAGTATTTATAGCCGAAGGTAGGTTTCCCAGAAGGTACAGCCGGCTGAATAGTATTCCTGTTCAACCAACAGTGGACTATGCACAGGCCATACTGGTTGGTGGGTAGGTTACGGCCAACAGTAACAAAGTCGGCTGCACTATTCCATCAACTGTAGATTATGCACGTCCCACCTACTGTTGATTGTACGCAGGCCATGCTGGTTGGTGAATAGGTTACGGCCAACAGTAACACTATTCCACCAACTGCAGGCTGCGCACGTCCCACAGTAAGGGTTGGTGAGTAGGCAGCGGCTAATAGTGACAAACAGTACTAGAGGGTGCTCCTCCTCGCACTGTTGTCGGTGAGCTGTCACCCTGTGATTGGCTCATGGGCTGTTCTGGTCAGATCGTCTGTCCTATCCATACCTTGGTAGGTATAGTACAAAAGATCTTTCAGAATCAGACTGGCTCATTTAGGCGGGATTGTTCCCGCCTTGCTCATTCCTTCATGTGACTACTGAAGTAGCTTGTCTTGTGCGTGTAGCCCTGCTGTCTGCGGGTAGCCTTCCCTGATGGCTTGTATCCGCAACTGCGGGAACAGGCGGGGTACTTCATTGGGAGGCTTTCCCATGCGTGTACAGCTTGCATACTGCGCGTAAGATTCTATGAGCATGGTGGGTCCTGCGGGAGCAGATGGCCTTTGCGCAGACGTCCCTGTTCAAGGTGAGTCTTGCGGGACCAACTGGTCTCTGCTGGGACCTACCTCTTCAAGTCCCCCCAGTCCAATGTTCTTCTCATGAATGTTTAATAAAGTGAGGTGAACTTTTGGACTTTAAGCAAGGGGTTTTGAAAAGGGTTTAGTTTTAAGGTTCTCCGTGGGGATTCTTCCCGCGGGTTTCCTAATGTCACTTGCAAAAATTCCCGATTTTTTTGCTTGATCTTTGGGTATGATGCGGGTAGGTATGTAACCTCCTCGCAAGTCAGGAACGTTGAGTCTCACTTGTGTGGATTCTCCTTGAGGTTTTAGTGGTCTTGAACATAGTGATCAATCATGTTTAAACCACCAATTCCATCCTGGAGCCTCAAACAATGTAGTTCTCGACGTTCCCGCATTGTGGGGATGTTATTTCCGTTTCCGCAAGCACTGCCCAGAAGATCCTCCTTGGTTTCAATTCCCTGCGGAGCGCTAGGTACGTGAAGGGTTTTGCCTTAACACTGTACCCGCGCTCGTCTTACGGTTACTTTACTTTCAAGGCCCCTGGCATCAATTCCCTGCGGTACTAGGTATGTGAAGGGTTTTGCCTTAACACTGTACCCGCACCCGTCTTATAGTTACTTTGTTGCCGGGGTATTCTTGGCTTCAATTCCCTGCGGGTGCAAGGTATGTGAAGGGTTTTGCCTTAACACTGTACCCGCGTCCGTCTTATGGTTACTTGGTTGCCAAGGTAAGGGGTGTTTTCCCGCTTACTTTTGAATCTTTGAATTTTGAAATTTAAAAGGTTGGTAAGGATAAGAACAATCCAAACATCTGAAACGTCGTGCGACAGTTTCTTCTGACTGTGTCAGGACGTGCAGGAAGTTATGGTGACGTGACAGAACATGGTCATTCCAGTCGCTTTTTCAGGCGCGTGGGCGTGTTTTTTCAGGCGCGTGGCCGCGAAGTTACTGGCACACGTCCTTTCAACAGCTGTTGCCAGCTTGCTTTTTGCCACGTGTCATAGTTTCATTGCACTGTCGATTTCTCTCTCCTCCGCATTAAATTCACCGCATTAATTGCGATTACTATATAAAGGGAGAGAGGGTTATTTGCAATTCACACTTTCACCTCTCTTCTTCTTCTTCTTAGTGATTTCCGGCAAATACTCCCCTTTTTCAGGCAAGCATTTTCCCGAAATCACTCTTCTGCAAAAATGTCTTCTCATGATGCTGAAGCTGTAGCCGACGATAGGAGTACTGCTGGCGAGTGCCAGTGTGCTCTACCTGTCGATCAGTACCAGTACATCGTCAGGAAGTTCATGCTCGAGTCTCTCGAGCCTGAGTTTCCTGAATCTCACCAGACTGTGTACGATGCCCCCAGTGGCAATATCGGGGTATATGCTGCATTCTTTGTTTATGGGAACCTTAGGTTCCCATTGACAAAGTTTATGTACCGTGTCCTGGAGAGGCACGGGGTGCACCTCACCGAGGTGCATCCGATGGCGATTGCCAAGGTCCGGCACTTCGAGTGGGTGTGCCGGATTCTGGGTATTGAGCCCTACGTGGACCGCCTGATGACCTTCTATACTTGGAGGTGCGTCCAGGGGTGGTACACCCTGACAACCCGTATTAAGGGTTTAAAGATCTGCGTGACCGAGCGCAGTCTCCGATCGTGGAAGCGGGAGTTCTTCTACATCTCTGCCCGCGCCATCCCCATTGCTATGAAGTTCAAGAAGGGTCAAGCGCTTCCGAGCCTTCATGCTTCCAGCTACCAGGAGGAGGAATGGTTCGCGAAGATATCCCGGGTCCAATCTCCGGTTTACCGGTTTGCGGAGTCCGGGATGGTGCTGCTGGGGATGAGCCGGGTATGGAAGGATGCGTCTCGGTTTCCTATCCTTCTCGAATACGGTTTGAACTCTATTCCTTATGGTATGTCTTGTCTTTCTTGCTGATATTGGTTTATTTTCTAACTGTTTCTTCTTTCAGAGGGGAATAATTTGGAGTCGCTCCTGTTCCCGCGGGAAGCTGACAGTCCCGTGCGGGTGGGCACTCGTGCTCTGGACGACAATGAGTTGCCCATCCTGGAGCAAACGGCGGATAGATTTGTGGAGGTCTATCCGCCGGGCCAAGAGATCCTGAGCCACCGGCGGCCAGGTAAGGAGATATTTTATCCCGAACCCCTCAATGCTGTACCCGCTGTTGGAAATCCTTACATCCTATCTTCTTCTGAGGAATCCGCAGATGGTCCTCCCCTTGTGCGGAAGAAGAAGGCTGCTGCCGGCGTGAAGGGGAAGGAGAAGGCCTCCACAGCTGATCCAGTGGTTCTATCTGACACGGAGTCAGATAGTGAAGAGGTGGCGGGGAAGCCCGGTGGTGAGAAGACCACTGCTCCGGAGGCTACGACCGTTACCTCCGGAGAACCAACGAAGACGACGGTGACCGGTACCAAGAGGCCGGCTCCATCGGGTTCCTCCCCGCCCGTCCGTACGTTCAGGGTCAAGAAAACCCGTAAGTATAATCATAATGCCTTTGTAGATTTGTCACTTCATAATTTTCTTTTAACACTTTCTTCTTTGTGCAGGCGTGGATGTTGACGCATTCCGGGGTGAAACGCAGGGGAGTACCTCCCCGCCCATGACGGTAGGCTCGGTCAGCCTTCCTGAGGCGTCGACCCAGGCGCCTGCGCCTGCATCCGCTGGTCCAGTTGCTCGTTCCTTCGAGCCAACTGTTCCGGCCGAGATGACGTCACCGCCGGCCGTGAGTGCGATTTTTACAGCATCCTTCACGGAACCGGCGGTTACTGCTGCTTTTAAGGAGGCGGCGACCGTGGCGGAGACCACAACGGCGACCACGGCGGCTGCCACCATGCCCGCGCCACCGGCACCGACAGCCGGACCATCAGGTACGCGCAGGGCTTCCCGCCGATCTTTGCCACCTTCCCATCTGCCTGACCTGTTGGATGGATTTCCTTTAGGTTCAGGTGATGGGTTTGGCGGATATCGGCCTGTCATTGACCCTACAGGTGCGTAGGGTTCCTTTGTTTTTCCCTTGTTTTTTATCATCTTTTCCTTACTGTCTTTGTTTCTTTTGCAGTGTCGGATTCCAATGAAGTGTATGTTCCACGATGGAACATACGCCGAGGAACAACCCTTCGTACCCCTGTGGAGTGCGTGGACTGGGCTCGCCACGCTGCTCCTCATGGTGCGTTGGGGGAAGCCATGGCTAGCTACCAGGAGGGTAGGCTAACCAATGACTTCGGGTTCTCCAGGCCCGGATGCAGCCGCGCGTCGAGCTGCTTTGTCGTGAAAACGACAAGTTGAAAGCAGCTCGCGCCAAAGACGTATCTGAAGCGCGTGCTCTCCGGGAGGAGAACCAACAGCTGGCGGCAGCTGCCGCCGCCAAGGAGAAGGCCTTCAAGGCCCTCGAGGTTGAAGTTCAGGCGCGACTCGAGGCCCGTTCCAAGGCTGCCCAAGCTGTGAATGAACAGCTTCGGCTGGCCAGGGAAACTGCGCGAAACGCAACCGAGAGGGCTGCCCAGGCTGAAGCCGTTGCTGAGCCTCTGCGTTTGGAGAATGAGGAGCTGAAAGGCAAATTAGAGGCTCTCCAACGCGCTCATGATGCCTTGGCAATGGAAGATGCCAAGAAACTCCAGGAAATCCTGGACCAGAGGGGGGTGCTTGACCAGGCCGAGCGGAAGCTTAAGGGCGTCGAAGAGGCTGCCGCTAAGGAAGTTTTACTTGCCAACCTTAACAAGAGCGAAGCCGAACGCGCCCATACCGAAGCTCAAGCTGCCCTCCAATGGCTTCTTCGAGAAGCGTTGCCTCAGGTATGTTTAGATTTATCTTCACGCATTTCTTTTGTAAGAAAAGGTTCTAATACTTGTATTTTTTTTTCTTTGTAGGTTGTGCGTCGGGTCTTTTCAGAGACCTCCTACGATGATGCTATGACCGCAGCCCTCAACGCTTCTCATGAGGATGGGGAAAAGGCCGGCTTCATGCTTGGTCTAGGGTTTGTTGAGAAAGGCGTCCCGCCTTCCAACTTCCCTTTGTTCGATGTGGATACCGAAGCCATTTACGACCAAGCATTGAACCAATACGCCGCCTTCCCGCATCCAGTGGTGGAAAAGGTGGATGAAGTAGCTGTTGCTGATGATGGGTTAGCTGTCCTCAAAGCTTTCCTCGAACCACCCCGTTCTTCTGACGGAGCGGGTCCTAGTGGAAGCGGCCCTGAAGCTTGACCCCGAAGATCCCTTTCCATTGCTTAGACTTGTATAGATTTTCTTTTAGGCGGGTAGTAACCCGGCCATTCTTGTAATATACTATTGAAATATAAATCTTTTTGCGTATAAGATTGTTATTTCCTTCTTTGGATTCCTTGCTTTATAAACTCATGACTTGCATACTTAGTTTAAGTTAGCAATTTTCCAAGTGTTCTAGAATAAGTTAACCTCTTGAACGTGGTTGATGATGGGTTAAAGTTTCGCTTCCTCTTTCGTGATTGTGCGGGTAAAACCGTCACTTGCACTTGGTAGGATGACTAGACTTTAACCTTCATCTGACCAGCGTGCAGGTTTTCCTCATTTCTAAGTATTTAGGATAAGTTAACCTTTGAACGTGGTTGATAGTGGGTTAAAGTTTCGCTCCCTCCTTCGTGATTGTGCGGATAAAACCGTCACTTGCACTTGGTAGGATGGCTAAACTTTACCCATACCTGACCTGCGTGTAGGTTTTCCTTTTTTCCTTGTATTATTATATATTTTTTTTTTTTTTTTTTTTTTTTTTAGGATAACCTTTGAACGTGGTAGATGATAGTTTGAAGTTTTGCTTCCTTATTTGTGATTGTGCGGATAAGACCGTCACTTGCACTTACAAGGATGGCTAAACTTTACTTACATCATACCTGCGTGTAGGTTTCCCTTATTTTTAACGTTGTGTTTATGCGGGTTTTGCCGCCTTCCACACGTAACGACTTACTTCTCCCCCTTTGTGGTAAACACCGGCACCAGTGGGGAGTTCATAAGAATAAAGGTAAACACATTATGAAAGGAGAATCATTTCCATTAGAAGTGGCTCTTGGCCTTTTCTTTACAAGTTTTGGAATTGATCTACATATAACATTTGCGTAATTGAGCTCCATTCCATGTTCTTGGGATGGGAGTGCCATCGAGCCTTTCGAGCCGGTATGCGCCCTTTCCCAGAACTTGTTTGATAACATATGGCCCTTCCCAGACTGGGACCAACTTTCCTGGGCGTTCTTGGTTCGAAGCCTCGTTGTTACGCAGTATGTAGTCTCCTTCCTTGAAGTTGCAGAGTTTTACCCGCGTGTTGTAGTACTTTTGCATTTGTCGTTTGTAATTCTCTTCACGCACTGCGGCTAAGTCTCTGCGTTCCTCGGTTAGCATAAGATCCAACCGTCTTTCCGCATCATTGTCTTCTGGCTGACTCAAGACCCTTGGTGAGGGTAGACCAATTTCGACCGGGACCATGGCTTCCGTGCCATAAGTGAGGCTGAACGGGGTTTCCCCCGTACTGGCCTTCTTCAGCGTTCTGTTTGCCCAAAGGACGTGCGGAAGCTCATCCACCCAGCCGGATCTGTGTTTCAAAAGTCTTTTCTTGATGCCTTCGACGATGCTCTTGTTTGCTCTTTCCACCTCACCATTACCTTGCGGGTGTGCCACTGAGGTAAAGGTGTGGGTGATTTGAAGTTCTTTCAGCCACTGTTGTAGCTTCTTGTCAGCAAAGTTGGTGCCGTTATCGCTCACCAAATTCTGTGGAAGTCCAAAACGACAAATTATAAATTCCCAAATAAATTTTTTGATATGCTTTGCGGTTGTTTGGGCTAAAGGTTTTGCTTCTATCCACTTGGTGAAGTAGTCGATGGCTACCACTAGAAACTGAACATTTCCTGCTACTGTAGGAAATGGGCCTGTCACATCGATGGCCCACTTCTGAAATGGCCACGAAGAAGTGACTGGAACCAGTTCGTTTTTGGGGCGATGCGTGTTAGGTGCGTAAAGCTGGCAAGACCTACATTTTCTGATGTATGCCAGTGCATCCATATGCATCCCCGGCCAAAAGTATCCCGCGTTGTTTAGCTTGGCTACAACAGCGCGGGGGCCTGCGTGTACCCCACAGATGCCTTCGTGTACTTCCCTTAGGAGGTAGTCGGCATCTTGGTTGTCCACGCATCTCAAGAGTGGGCCAAGAAAGTTACGTCTGTAAAGGATGTCATTGACGAGTTGATAATTCAGTGCTTTACAGCGTAGTTTTCTTGCCTGTGTTTTTGACTCTGGTAGTATTCCTGCTGCAAGGTAATTTATTATTGGTGTCATCCATGTTTCTGTACTGGTCTGGATGACACAAATTTCCTTGTGCGGGACTGATGGTGCTTCGAGGAGTTCAATGCGGATGTCCTTTCCCAAGTGGGTGAAGGCTAGTGAAGCAAGCTTGCTTAACGCATCCGCAGATTTGTTTTCGCTGCGCTTGACGTGTATGACTTTACAATCACTAAAATCACGCATAAGGGTTTTTGCCTGGGCGAGGTACAGGGCCATGGTGTCATTCACAGCCGTGTATGTTCCATTTATTTGGTTGGCCACCAGCATGGAATCCACGTGGGCTTCTAAGTTTTTCACTCCCATCTTACGCGCAATTCTCAAACCGGCCAAGAATGCTTCATACTCGGCTTCGTTATTCGTACTTGGAAAGTCCAGCCGAATAGCGTAAGTATATTCTTGGCCCGCTGGGTTGGTTAATTTTAACCCTGCGCCTGAACCCTCGTTACTGGCTGCTCCATCAGTGTAGAGTCGCCAGGCATCATTGACGTCTTGTGCTGGGGAGGGTTGAGCCTCCTCCTGGCACTCTTTTTCCCGCGAAACGGGGACTTCTGCAATAAAGTCGGCCAAGACCTGGCCTTTTATCGCTGGTCTTGGCTTGTAGTTAATTGCATATTCTCCCAATTCAATTGCCCATTTGGCTAGACGTCCCGATAATTCGGGTTTGCCTAGAACATTTGAGAGTTTGAAGTTGGTGAGAATGGTGATTGGGTGGCCCTGGAAATATCGTCTTAACCTGCGTGAAGCGTGTATAAGTGCTAAGACCAATTTTTCGAGGGTAGAGTACCGGGTTTCTACGTCTGTTAGTACACGGCTAACATAATAGATTGGCATCTGGATGCCCTTTCGTTCTACTAGTAAGACTGCCCCGGTTGCTCTATCTGTTGCGGAAAGGTATAGGATTAACTCCTCTCCCGCTTGTGGTGCTGTAAGTGTTGGGAGTTCGATCAGGCGTGACCGAATCTCCTGAAAAGCTGCTTCCGCTTCTGGTGTCCAGCGGAAGTGCGTTTTCTTCAAGCAATTTCTCAGTGTTGACACGAAAGGAAACGACTTATCCGCATGGTTTGCCAAGAAGCGATTAAGTGCGACCAGTCGCCCATTCAGTGTCTGAGCCTGTTTGATGGTGGTAGGTGATTCCATTTTAACAATGGCTTCGACCTTTTCAGGGTTCGCTCTAAAGCCATCTTTAGTAACAATGACTCCCAAGAACTTCCCTTCTTCCATCCCAAACGAACACTTGCTCGGGTTGAGCTTCATGTTTATCTTTCGGAGCGTGTTGAAAGTTTCTTCAATGTCTTTCAACATCGCCTCAGGCTCGAGGCTTTTGATGACCAAATCATCCATATAGACTTCCAAGTTTCTCCCGATTTGGGCATGAAACTCTTTGTCCATTAGTCGTTGGTACGTGGACCCTGCATTCTTAAGTCCGAATGGCATCATTTTATAACAAAATGTACCATCGGGCGTCCGAAATGCGGTTTTGTCCTGGTCATCAATGGCCATGTGGATTTGGTGGTACCCCTTATACGCATCCAAGAAGCATTTAAGGCGAAATGGTGCCAACGAATCCACTTTGAGATCAATTTCTGGTAACGGATAACAATCTTTGGGGCATGCTTTGTTCAAGTCTTTGAAATCTATGCACATGCGCCATTGTTTGTCATTCTTCGGTACCATTACGGGATTTGCGACCCATGTTTGATATCTACTAACGCGTACGATGCCTGCGTCAAGGAGTTCCTTGACTTGGGTTCTACACGCGTTAGTTTGTTCAGGTCCCATTACCCTGCGCTTTTGTACGATTGGCGTAACAGCCGGATCGCATTTAAGCTTATGTTCCGCCTTACTTCGGGGTACACCAGTCATGTCAGCTGGTGTCCACGCAAAGATGTCAGCGTTTTTCTGCAGTAAGCGCTTGAGTAAGGTGCGGGTGGGATCAACAATTGTTGGTCCAATGGTAACGGCCTGGTCGGGGTATTTGCCATTGAAGGCCCATTTTTCCGGTTCGGTGATGGTTGGTTTAGCCTTCTTCGGTTTGGGTTTAGATGAGACAGATGCGATGCATACCTGGGGAATGCCAGAGATCATTGCTACACCCTCAGCTGTTGGCCATCCCATCATGCCGTGGACTGAAGATACCACGGCGTTGAATCTTGCCATCCCGTCTCTTCCGAATAGGATGTCGTATGTGTGGTGTGGCTTTTTCATCACGACAAAATCCACGTCTTCTGTGCGTGAATGATTCCCATCAGTAAGAGTAACGGGGAAAGATAGGATACCCAGGGGTGTTTCTGTACTGCCATCAAACCCTTCCATTGAAGCGTAGACCGTTTCCAAGCGTTCCTTGTCTTCATCATCCAGCTTATCAAAGAACTGCCTGTACATCACTGTCGACGAAGCGCCGTTGTCAGCAAGAGTGCGGGAGGTGATGTAGTGCCCCAGCTGGCTTCTGATGACGATGGGGCCTTCTTTGCTGGGGCCTCCTGGCACTCGCGGGAAGCGCACCTCAGCTTCCTTCCACGCGCATGGTTCTGTCACCCGTCTTTTTCTTCCTCTGACTTTGCCATGAACCATGTTGATGCTGATGTCGACGGGCTTTCGTCCGTTACCTCTGTACCGGTTGTCATTCCTTCCTCCCTTCCTGATCGATGCCACGAGATGTGCAAGCCTTCCATCCTTAACAAATGTTTCAATAATATCCTTCAAGGATGTGCACTCTTCAGTACCATGACCCTTTGTCCCGTGGAAATCACAGGATTTGCTTTGATCCGCATTAGGTTTCTGCCGGATCGATGGGGCTTTGGGCCATGGCAATTTTTCCGTGGCATATATCTCCGTGACGCTCTTTGTGAGTGGCGTCCACCGGTGTTTTCGATTTGAAGGGTGTGTGTTGTCCCTTCCGCCAACAAGAGGGCGAGAGCTGGATGATGTGTCAAAGTTTACCCTTGACTGCCAAATACCTAGCCTCCTCTTTTTGTTCTGCCGGGCGATCCGGACATTGTTCTCTCTTGTCCTCTGCGTGTAGAGGTGCGTACTCTGGGGAAGGTCCCTTCCCAGCTGCTTTTCCGTCTCGGCAAAGCGCTTTGCCGCCGTCATGATGGCATCCCAAGTTGATGGCATGCCATCCTTACCCGTCAACGTGCGGATAAGTTCTGGGTATTCGGCGCCTTGGATGAAGGCGGCGCGAACCAGATCCTCACTTATGTTGCCGAGACTAAGCTTTTTGGAGTTGAAGCGAGTGATGAAGTCTAGTAAAGATTCATCCTCCTCTCTCACGCAGTTGAGGATCGTCCACTGTTCTTCAGTGTACTTCCTCTGTTGGCTGAAGTGCTGGCTGAACTTGTTCTGAAAGTCCGCCCAGTCATAAATGTGGTGGATCGGTAAACGATCGAACCATGCCCTGGCCGCTCCGACCAGAGTCATTTGGAACATGTAGCACCACGTGGGTTCCGTCCAGTTGCTGACGGTAGCCCCCGCAATGAACCTGTTCAGATGGTCGTCAGGGTCGGATAGACCATCATAAGTGCCAATGTTGGACATTTGTTTGGCACTTCTCGGGGCAATTGCCTCCGCAATGTCTCTTGCGAATTTTGACCTTCCTGCATTTGTAGCAGTTGGTCTAAAGGTTTTGGAGAAGTCACGCGGGTTTCTCTCCGCGATTGGTTTAAAAGCTTCCCCAAAATTCCTTTTTGGTTGGACGTCCGTGTCCTTACGCTTCCCTTTCGCCTTATGGCGAGGGTTCGCGTCGGTATCGGACTCCAACTCGTCTTCTGAGTACTCGCAGTCACTGCTCATATTGAGGTGTTGGCGAGTACTGGTGAATTCGTCAGCCTGTTGAACTGAACGCAAGCGTTCATCCAATTCGGCTTGGAATTCTCTTTGCCGTGCTTCGGCCCACGCCTTCACTTGATCTAGTGTTTGGCGAGGGACCTTCGTTCGTTTTTCCAGTTGGGTATCGGTGAACCCCATTGGAATATTTACTCCACTTGCCCCGGCTTGGGTAGTCGGGGTAGTGTTCGTAAGGATTGTATAACCGCCGGTGTTCCCCCCAGTTGCTGGGGTTGTTACCGGGGTCTCTTGGTCGGTTACAGGCCTTTGGACCGGAGTAACGTGAACCATTTCTTCAGAAATTGTGAAAAACTAAAATAGTTCTAGCTTTTATGCACGGATGGCGCCAATGAAGAAACACTAAGTGACCCGGTGCAGATTATAGATAATCTGGGGGTTAAGTAATGTTTCCCACGAATGAAATCTAGCTGAGAAGGCTGTTCTTCAGAAGACCTGCAAAACAAACACCGTAAGCTCGTCACTGAGAAGGGGGGGGGTTCCTCCTTGTGACCACCCTCCGGCGTGAGAATCAGACTAGGTTGCTCTGAATATAAGTGTATATTAAGAGATTGCTAGATAGCTGGATAGCAGATGATCTTACCATTCCAAGATGTTGGAGTATTTATAGCCGAAGGTAGGTTTCCCAGAAGGTACAGCCGGCTGAATAGTATTCCTGTTCAACCAACAGTGGACTATGCACAGGCCATACTGGTTGGTGGGTAGGTTACGGCCAACAGTAACAAAGTCGGCTGCACTATTCCATCAACTGTAGATTATGCACGTCCCATCTACTGTTGATTGTACGCAGGCCATGCTGGTTGGTGAATAGGTTACGGCCAACAGTAACACTATTCCACCAACTGCAGGCTGCGCACGTCCCACAGTAAGGGTTGGTGAGTAGGCAGCGGCTAATAGTGACAAACAGTACTAGAGGGTGCTCCTCCTCGCACTGTTGTCGGTGAGCTGTCACCCTGTGATTGGCTCATGGGCTGTTCTGGTCAGATCGTCTGTCCTATCCATACCTTGGTAGGTATAGTACAAAAGATCTTTCAGAATCAGACTGGCTCATTTAGGCGGGATTGTTCCCGCCTTGCTCATTCCTTCATGTGACTACTGAAGTAGCTTGTCTTGTGCGTGTAGCCCTGCTGTCTGCGGGTAGCCTTCCCTGATGGCTTGTATCCACAACTGCGGGAACAGGCGGGGTACTTCATTGGGAGGCTTTCCCATGCGTGTACAGCTTGCATACTGCGCGTAAGATTCTATGAGCATGGTGGGTCCTGCGGGAGCAGATGGCCTTTGCGCAGACGTCCCTGTTCAAGGTGAGTCTTGCGGGACCAACTGGTCTCTGCTGGGACCCACCTCTTCAAAATCCTTATCTCCTTATTTTATATTAAGCCAATATTTTTTTTAACTATAATCCATTTAAGGTATTAGGCCCAAACTAAATATAAAATAATAATAATAATAATAATTAATAATAATAATAATAATAATAAATAACATGGTGGCCCATAATCCATATGAGGTATTGTTCCTAATTGCAAAGATTGCATATAGAACATTGTTAACTATTCTAATCACGGGCAGAAACAAGTTTTTAATTTGAAGTTATTAAAATTTGACTTATGAACCACAAAAGTCCTAAGAAAGACTTAGAGGGATTTTTTTATTACGACCTATGTTTAATGAGTCATCGGTTAATCCTTAGCTATTATTGTATTTGATTTCATTACCATCTTGTTGCTACTTTAATTGTTATAACGTCAATGTCATTTAAAAATATTAGCTTATATATTTCGTTACTCGTTAGGGCCCGCAGACCTTTTATTTTGGCTTGACCACGGTATACAAATTCTCTGAGCCGGCCATGGATATATATTTATCATTTGTAGCACACTAGAAATACATTTGAGTGAACGAAAGTCAATTCTATTCTTTCCATATATCCACTTTCATCATGGATTATAAATGGAAGGGTTATGAGACATCTTTTGTTAATTTCAGTCTTCTATCCTACTAGTAAATAAGTTTTAACTAGATGAACAACAATTTACACTTTGATAAACGCTTCTGTTCATATTTTAGAAGTGGAAGTTTTAGGACGTCTTTAGAATCAGTTATTAAATAACTGTTTTTAAAATGCGACACAGTTATATTTACTAATTTTTTTTATCTAATTCTTTAAAACCGACTAACTCACGTACCATCTAAGCATATTCATAAATCTACATTTCATCATGGACTAGAACAATTAACCATCTAGAGAGTAACTCTTTTTTTACATGCTTTGGTACCGCTAGGCTAAAGCCTTTTGGTTTTTAATTAAATAGTACTAACCAATATTTATCAGTTATTAAATAACTGTTTTTAAAATGTGACACAGTTATATTTACTAATTTTTTTTATCTAATTCTTTAAAACCGACTAACTCACGTACCATCTAAGCATATTCATAAATCTACATTTCATCATGGACTAGAACAATTAACCATCTAGAGAGTAACTCTTTTTTTACATGCTTTGGTACCGCTAGGCTAAAGCCTTTTGGTTTTTAATTAAACAGTACTAACCAATATTTAATATTATTCATATTCATCAATTTACTAATAGTTATATGTTTAATATTGATTGTGAATTCGCATTAAAACATGTTTAAATGGATATTTGACAATAACTAGTGTGTGATCTTTTAAAAGATACCTTAACCCTGTTGGTAATTCCGGACCGTGTTCACAAGTTGGTGAATATGGAAGGACCTAAGTTGACAAGTTGGTCAAGTTGGTTTTGTTTCCTAATTGTAATATGATTATTATGGTAATGTCTTGGTCACTAAGTTAGGTTAGATTATAAATATAGGGCTTGGTTAAAGGCTTTAGATGTGTGATCAATAAAGAATTATTGTAACGAGTTTTTGAGTCAGTTTTCTCTTGTAATAATAAAGTGTTTGATCGATCCTGTGCCTTGAAGTGGTATCAGAGCTTGGAGTAATCGTGGCCCAAGCTCGTGGTACCCGGGATTAATATCAAGATCCAGCCGCCGCATGGAAGCCTGTCGCTGTCGTGAATAGATCTAGGGCAAATCGTTTTTGACAAAGAGAGATCTACAAAGTGAGATCTATGGTCAACCGATCAGAGACACCAAGGAAGATGTAAGGACTGCCTACTGATTGCTTCAAGAAGTCGCGCAAGATTTTGTTTATTAATTTCTGGAACTACGAAACCAAATCCGAGTTATATTTGCTGCCCAAGTTAGTGACAAGAAGACCGCTCTTTGATTTTCTTGGTTAATTGATTCAGATTTTGATTTCAAGTTGGAAGTCAGATCTGAACCGTGATCCGAAGGACTGGATCAAGAACACAAAATGACCGATGGCTATTGTACAAGAAAAATCGAGTTACAGTTACGGTTCCGAAATTACGGGGGTGATTGTTGGTAATTCCGGACCGTGTTCACAAGTTGGTGAATATGGAAGGACCTAAGTTGACAAGTTGGTCAAGTTGGTTTTTTTTTCCTAATTGTAATATGATTATTATGGTAATGTCTTAGTCACTAAGTTAGAGTTAGATTATAAACATAGGACTTGGTAAGAGGTTTTAGATGTGTGATCAATAGAGAATTATTGTAACGAGTTTTTGAGTCAGTTTTCTCTTGCAATAATAAAGTGTTTGATCGATCCTGTGCCTTGAAACCTTAGTTACAATGTTTTCGCATCTCTAAGCATATGGGCTTAACAATAAAATGCAACAATGCCCATGTTCATTCTTAATCATTTTCATATTTTTTTATACAACTTTTTGTATCTTATATATTGTCATGCATGTACAATCATAAGTTAAATTAGTTTTCTCTATCCATATACATGAATTCGGATGTAAAGGGTGATGGCTACTTGGCAAGTTGCCTATTAAATATGAAATTGAGTTATAAGAAAGGGGTGAAAAAAAATTACCTAACTAAAAATACCAAAATTATTTGGAACAAGTATTTGATTATGAGATTCATTTAATTTATTTTTTTAAGGTTTGGGACATGTATAATATTAAAACCATTTGCCCACATAATATACCACCAATTTAGTGGCATTCGATGATACCAAATCAGAAGGTTTTATCATTGTCACAATGATACAATGCGCATAGTATATGTAATCCAATTTTTATCACAATTTAGTCATAACAATATGGGTTGACACATAATTGAACAATACTATGCTCATATGTTGGAAATTACCGAGTCATCTTCTGGCTTAGGCGTGGAGCAACTCGGAAACGGACTGCTTGGACCGCAGCTAATCCATGATTAACTAATTAGTGGATAATTGTCTAGTATCTTATATGATTTATAATAGGATATTAGAGATTATTATGAAATTAATTAAATACAGATCCTAGTTATAATAGTTAGATATAAATACCGTGCATTGGGTAAAGATTTTGTTATTAAGTTTTTGAAAAGTTTTCTCGATAATAATATTGGGTGTAAGCCACATTGTTTGCATCGATATATTCTTTATTAGCATAAATTAGCACAAGTCATGGATATTCAACTACTTTAAGATATTTGAGTGGTATGAATCCACCTAATTTAAGTTCCTACTTTGTGATCCTTGTTGTATCCTTGTTGATCTCATAATGTCAAACTATCCATGAATATATTTTCTATGCATATTTGTATAACCATTCACTTATGGTCAAATTCTTAGTTTAATAATTATACATACCAATACCGACGAATATTGTCAAAATAGGCCGTTAGATCAGAACACAAATCTTGTATTGTTATAAAAGAATATGAAAACCTTAGGTTCTTAGTTTGACTCGTTTGAAACCAACACTCATAATATATTTTGTTAACGTCAATGCACTCTTGGTCTGGTGACATCGAGTGTTTATCCTCCACCAATGTGTTGTAGATTCAAGTCCCACAAAGTAGATATTAGGTGAATGTAGAAAGGTGTTTTAAAAAAGAAAAGAAAAAGAAAAAAGAAAAAGAAAAAGCCCTTAGTTAACATCTGCTTTGAATTTCAGCGTTTCAAACACGCTAAAGAGTGTTAAAGTTTACAATGACAAAGGAACCCAATTTCTTTAAACTTAAAAATTTTTCAATTTAAAACCTTTATATTTGAATCTAAGAAGGTTCCTATAACAAGTTATAAACATTATTAGTGTTATTTATAATTCTTTAAGCATTATAATTCTCATAGATTTCTAAAATTGAGTTATATGTCTATTTTCATCGATAACCTCAAATTACACCATCATATCCTTTTATCTAAGACTAAACCGAAGACCTCTCACCTAAGAGCCTTACAAATCAACCATATGAACAAGTATCACAATGGCCAACTATTCTTTTTAACTAAAATCAAATACTTCGACATTATTAATTGATAATACAAAGGAATTCTAACATAATTTTTTTTATTACAATATTTAAATATTTCGACATATGTTAAAAAATAGAGATGTTATATTAAGAATATTCAAATAATAAATAGACATTGATGAATGATGATTGATCATTATCAACGAGTCCAAGCAGCCATGAGTCCATGACTTTGATTGGCGCTTGTATACGATACACGTATACAATAACTTGGAGAGACAGGAAACATTGTTGCATCGTTTTGTCAAGCTTGTTTCTTGACTAGGTGGTTCGAGCAAATGAATCCATTAGTCACTACCCCAATGATCCATCATGCACGACTTTTATAACCTTCTATGGTTGTTTATGTTTTCTTGATACATGCAAATGAATCTATAGTGAGGGATTTATAAAAGATTTTTATTTATAAATTGTTGTATAACCGGTTGACAACAAAATAATTTTAAAGCAAACATATACATTCTAAACGTGATAATATATCAACAAACAATGAATTACAGTTTCGTGAAAAGTTCAGACTTTAAGAATTATAAAATGAATGTATGGTAGCATCTTAATAATTTCATTAAAAGGTTACATATGAATTGGCCTGCAACAAAGTGTGTTTGATTCACTAAAGGAAGGTTCTGAATTAGTCATCGACTCATCGAGCTTATTATCAAATCAAATTTATAAACATGTTGAATGGAGCTTCTGAATCAATTAGCTCTCTTAATGACTTAGATGGTAGGTTTCAAAGAGTCCCTTAAATGGTAATGAGTAATGACTAGTAGTCTACGGCCTAAGGCTAAAAAGTTAAAAATTATATAGCTCGGTTGTAACATCCAATTGCAATTTATATCAGTTAATATTATCTTCTTTTGCATATTAGGAGTTTAAGAATTTGTTTTTAGGTGTACGGGTAAAGTTAGATACTTAGATATATGAAGAGTGAAAACTTTTTATTTATGTCCTTTGCTTGCATATAACATTCCTACGATAGTTCCTCCAATTTATTTGGTAAACACAAAAAGTTTATTAATCAAATAATTGCACTAAACATTTTGTAGATAAAATAATATACTTGCTTTAGTTCCAATAAAATAAACATATATACTAGAAAATTGGAAGCCTTCCTCAATTTCGTTACCACTAATTTTTCATTACAAGTCAAAGTTGTATCTCAATTTTGTTACCACTAAGGCACTAATAAGTAATAACCTTCTCATCATAAGTCAAAGTCGTTAAATTTGAATATATGTAACAAATTACTAGATGCATAAAAA
>NW_027502312.1:0-22709 GCF_021521415.1 Bidens hawaiensis | reverse complement strand
TGCCATACATACCTCACGAGCATCAACTCGTTAACAGATCGCCACATTCCACGCCCGACTTCTTTTGCATCTTGGTCTCTTGCGCTTCGACAATGCCACAATTCTTTAGCAACATACATCACTTCTTCAACATCCACCTTAGAGAGCCAAAAAGAAAAATCCAATGACAAAAAAACAATAGGTAAATAATTCGGTTGTGATGAGACCCGTATACATCTAAATAACAAGAAAGAACAAATACTATTTTTCTCTCTAATAAGATGTTATATAGCATTATATCTAAAAGGTACTTAAGTGTAATATTATTCTGTGTATGTACAGAGCCCTAATGTAACCTTATTGAGCCATCAACTGAGCCATCAACTGAGCATGGAATTGAGTATTTGAACAAATTAAATTGTCCATAAAAAAATTTTGACCTCAAGTGACGATAATATCTTATTTTTAGTATTTAAATGCTACAGGTTAACATAAGATACCAACTATAAATAACTTTTTAATATTTTCTTTTATAACGAACGCCTTGCATACTCGATGTGTGTGTCTTATGCATTTTAACACCAAGCTAACGATAATAGAACTAGCGCCTGACAAGGAAACTACTAATAACGATTTGTTACAATTCTTTGGGTTAACAACCAGTCGGATATCGATATATGACAAGAAAAAAACATAAACACAGATTCTAAATTGACACGCATAAAAGTTTTGAAGTTATAAACATAATATTTAAAAAATTATGTTAAGGTAAGATCAGGAAAAAGATGATTGAATAGAAAATACTGTCAAACATAAGGACTAAAGCCAAGTACCTGAACGTTAATAGATGTGCCATACATCAACTCCTCATGCTCAATAAGGCGCTGATGTAGGATACTGTAATGATCCGTATCAAAGTTCACAATGGGCTCCATGTGGACTTTAAATTCTGCCAGCTGTGTCACAACGTATGATGCCATGATTTGCCCAAAAATAGCAGGTATGGTTCCCAGAACAGGAATTATACGAACTCTAAATCCAGGCACTACCTGACAATTATAACCAAGCATTTCAATGATAATCTAACTTTTTGAATCATACAGTTTAGGTCTTTAGGAAGTTTAACATACTATATATACATTTTAGGCAGCTTTTGACTTGGTCAGTCTGTTTCTTCTTTTAAGTTAATTTTTTTATTTTATAGTTTGACGCGTTAGAGATTAAACATAAACCTGATTGAACCATTTAATAGTATATGGTTTGGAATTGGCTCCTATAAATTACAAGAACTGGATAGATAGTAATTAGTAAGCATCCTTACTTGATAATCTGAAGGATTCTCTTCATCTCCATTAGGTCCCTTAAATGGTAGCAGTTTTGCCTTTGGTTTTTCCAAAGAGAAAACTACAGGAATGCCACCTTCGACATTATGATCTCTCCTTAAACGTTGTCTAACCTGCAAAATAACTTTTATGTCAAAAGGCCATACTGATTCACATCAGGATCGACGGTTAATAGGCTTTTAAACAAACCAAACGTTCAGTGAAGCGTCTGTGAACCGTTCAGAGGGAAGCTCGTTTATGTTCATTTTTTTAATAAACTAACGAGCATGAACACACGATTCGTTCGTGAACGTTCCTTCATTTATGTTCATTAGTTTTTTTTTCCAGGTTTGTTAGTTTACATATTCATCTAAATTTTTTGGGCTCATTACAATTTTGTCTAGTTTAAAAAGCGTCCATTATAAATTGAACCATTCTCTGATCTGTTGTGAGCCCACTGTCCTGAACTTCTGAATTATACAAGAATTTGTGTTATTTTTTGGATGTTTATACAAGAAGTTTGTTGATTTTTATCACCTGATTCTCTTTGTGTTAATACTTAATACAAGAGTTTGAGTTATTTTTTATGTTTGTATAAGAAGTTTATTTGAAGTAATTTTTTTTGTGTCAATTGTGCAGATGGGTGCAACAAATGCCAAACATGTTAAACCCACATCATCGCCGATGTGGCATCGCTTTTGCAGGGTTGGCAACATTAACGGGCACTAAAAGCCAAAGCCGCGCCAGAAGAACGTATATGGCATTGAGTGTGTGAGCGGGTAACATGTTGGATATAGAAAACAGAAGTAAACAAACTGAATGTTCAGTGAACAGTTCGGCGGGAAATTCATTTATTTAATAGACAATCGAACATGAACAAAATAATTTTGTTCATTTAGTTAAACGAACAAACGTGAACACATATCTCATCTGTTTGTTTATGTTCATGCACATTCGTTTATGTTTGTTCATTTAAATCTGTTTATGCTCGTTCGTTTATGTTCATTAGTTTGCGTGTGTTTAAGTTTTTTAAGTTTACATTCATTGATATATTCATTTAAAACTTTTTGGCCCACTACAACTTAGTTCAGTTTTAATAAATTTTTAGGCCCAAACACAATGTTTTTAAATTCTCACATTACTGTTTTAACTAGTTCAGCTCAGTTATATCCGTTCATCTATGTTCACTTATGTTCGTTCATTTACATTAGTGAACCATCCTTTTATACCGTTAAAAAGCACAAACATAAAACATGCTCATTTTCTTAACGAATGAATATGAACAAGAAACCCCGTTCATTTAATTGTTCGTATTCAATCGTTTGCTTGGTTAAAGTTAAATGAACGAGCACGACATGCTTCATTCGTGTTCGTTCAATTCTTTTACAGGTCTAGACAGAAGCATTACCGATCTAGATAGAGGGTCATTGGTGGATTCTCTCAAATCAGCTACACGTATTCTTGTGGGGTCCGCTCTTGCACCAGCTCCTGTAGCAGATAAAACTTTTAAACCCCTACGTACACATGCAGCAAGAAGAGCCACCTGTCATACAGATTAAACAAAAATAATATTACTGAAAAATCAATAATTGCACAAAAGAAAGTATGCGGTTATTTAAATCTGGAAGTTGGAGGTAAAATATTTACTGGGGAAGGTACCTTTGTATCAATGTTATCAATACAATCCAAAACAAAATCAGGATCACCCGAGAGAATTTCTTCTTCTGATGAATCATCATATAACAGAACCTTTGCATCTATGTGACACTCTGGATAAATTAGTGAGAAGTGATTCTTAAGGCAAATTGCTTTTGGGGTGCCAACATCTGTTCTTGTAGCAACCGCGTGCCGATTTAAAGATGATAATGAAACCTGACCATATAAAAAGTAAAAAACTTTAGTGATTATTGGTGAATAAATACATGAGCATACAACAAATGGTGTGTTGGAGCTTTTATAAGATGTTAGTGCATTGTACTTGATGCATCTTTTTATATAAATCATATAATATGAATACATAAAAAAGCATCCAAACGATTACAATCAAGTGGCGGTTGATGTATTATGGCTGCACAAAATAAATTCATAACTTAAAACACTTCAGAGGTCAAATTAGTCCATGTGCATGTACAAATCTATCGGTTCATCACAACAGGACATCTCCTTTCTGGCCTGAGAGACCATTATCCTATCTATATCTATATCTATATCTATATCTATATCTATACTATATATAATGTATGAGACAAGGGCAAATTAAGACACTTGATTTTAAGAGTTTTACACAATTTAATGCATAAGGTACGTACACAAAAGAGGGTAAACTTGTCTTTTGAACATTTCTTCAAAAAAATATTTACAACTTTTCATCCTTAACTTTAACAAACTTTTGTTAAAACAAATATTATTTACATGTTTACCCCCTCATCTTTAACCATATATTATTTTGATTTCCACATTGATGCAGCATGAGTCCCAACCCCTCCAAGGCCAATTACTACAACATAGGATTTTGTGACTTTTTGTTGGCCATCAAAACCAAAGAACTGAGGTGAAAAGAATAAATAGTTTGTTAAATTCAAGTGGAAAGACAAAAGAAGTAGCTGTTCAGAGACTATATCGTCTTCTAAAAGGTCATAGGTTTTTTGTTTGAAAGAAGTACTAGTGTCTTGTGCAGCTGGAGCGTCTGGCTCTGCTTTACCTATGAAATAACTAGACAGACGATTGGGAAGAAGAAGAACCTAAAATAGCTCCGCCGCCCATCAAACCCAAACACTTTGCTTTCTCCTTCATCGCCGCCAAGTATCTCTCTCCTCCTCAATTTCACTTTTTAACCCATAGCTCATTTTAAGAGTTTTATAATAAGTTTTTAAACTCGCAGATCTTTAATTTTTTATATTAATAAGTTGTTTTAATAATTATTAATTCACCATCATTTGATGGTAAATGAGTAGACCTTTACACAAATAAGCTAGAAAGCTAAATCAAACATCAAGTTAAGCTTATTTTGTTAAAACAAAAATGCTAAAAAAGCTATAAGCTTTGTTAAAAAAGCCAGGCCAAACACCCCCTTAGACCAACTGTACAAAAAGCCCCGAGACGCTTTGGACTTCAAATCCTCTTCAAATGCTTTGTACAAAATGCCCCAATTTTTTTATAGTGGGCTATTTGCATGTGGACCAATAGAATTCAAGAGAAGAAACTACATCATACAGTGCACCAATGGCAGGTCAGGGTGTCTGATTGTTTGATGTTTGTTACAATGAAGACCTTGTTTGTTTGATGCTTTTTATGTTTAACCTAAGACAATATGTTGGAGACAGTGTTTTGTCTCATGTTTTTTTTTTTTTTTTTATCTTCAAGACAATGTTTGACTTTTTATGGTTATGTTAAGATTGAGTTTGGATGTTTAATTCATGTGAAAGTTTTAATGGCATAAGTTTGTATTAGCCCAACTACCACCACACCATAATATTGTCCGCTTTGACCAAGACTAACCACAATCGTCTTACGAATTTGCTTTTGGTTGCTCAAGTGGAGACTTCCTAGAAGATGACACATCCTGATATTATTCCCACCTAAGCACGCTTAGCTGTGGAGTTTTCCTCTAATTTACTACCATTAATGGCACAAAACGCGTTATGATGGGGAATGTATCTATCTCCTTATAAAGAAGACTTCGTTCTCCTCTCCAACTGAGGGACGTTACAATGTTGACATGTTGAATTCATATCATTTGCATGTTTTAACGTGGAATTCCTGCTAAATATGCATATCAAATGCCTATTACATTCATATAAAAATGGAAGTACATATGTATTAAAGTCAAATCATAATTCAAATATTACAAAGGACATAATTCATAATACAAACAGTACACATAGATGTAGTACAAGCTTATTTCCAATGACAATAATCGTTTGACCATTTTGAGTCAGAGTACTGCTCGCCTTCATACGGATCATGGTGCCAGACCAGCTAGTCTAACTCGAGAGAAGCATAATCCCAAGCCTTTTTCAACACATCAAGGTCGTAATCTTACCATACCAATCTTTCGAATCCACAGTTGCAGCCTCTAGGATTTCTTTCATAATTTTTTGGGTTTCTTCCAAAACTTTATTTTTTTTTCTTTCTCTCTAAGCATGAGCTTCTTTTTCAACCTAACAGATTGAATATGCTTACAAGATGGCTATCAAAATAACAAAATTATATTACTAGTTAAAAGTTGAATCAGCATATGCATAAACAATATACTTTTTAAAGTCAAACCATAGTCTTAACATTAGGTTCATGCAACTTATACATAACACAATCTACATTACTAGTTAAAACTTGAGTACACAAATAACAAAAAACAACCAACTAATTCCTAAAAAATTTTCCATTTAGTTTTTGCCACGTCTTCTTTCTTGTTATTAATCCTATCAAAGAAAGAATTACCTTTTCACATCTTTAGGCAATTTTAAGTACCATCCCAGCTAATCCAACCATAACTAACCTTCTATAATGATAATGTACAATAAATAGAAAAAAATTAACATAAGAACTGCTTCTACATCAGCAATTATGAACAATTAATAGTTACCGGCCTTTCAAATCAACTCACGTCTCAGCTAATCATAAAAACTTACAAACACAATCAACTCAAAACCTGATTTCTACATTAGAGGAATCTAAAAGTGTATCATTCGATTTGAGCACATTACTGCTATGAAATGTAGCTCCTCTACAAAAGAAAACCCAACCTAAATATATTCGGTGATTGTTGCAGTGGTAGATTAATAGAGCACCGACGTCGATCAAAGCCAGACACTTAACTTTCTTGTCCATCAAATTCTATTTGAGAGTCATTCATAGTTTATTGTTTCCACTAGTATCACCTCAAATTTAATTTAAAAAAAATATATGTATACTTTAGTTTATTGTTTATTAATAAATTAGTTTCATTAATATACGAAACCGGTCCATATCAGTTTGGTTGGTTACAGATGGAACTTCTTTTACAAAGGTGTTTCTTCAAAAGTTTATGAAATATGATATAGCTTTGGAAGGTATTTCAAAACTGGTGTAACATTGGTTTAAAACAACGGATTGTCTTTTTTGTGAATTTGTCAGTTGGGAGTTTCTGTACAAAATGAATTTTAATTAAAATAATGCAAATCGTGGTTTGAAACCACAGATTTCACCATAAACATATAGCATAATATCGCTTTCCTTTGTGTGGTGGTTTTGCAAGTCAAAACGTGGTTTGAGACCACGGGTTGATCTTTTTTATTTATTTTGTTTAAGATGTCGACTAATATTTGTGATTGTTTTATTCGGTGAGTTCGATAGTCAACTTGTGGTCTGAAACCAAGGTTTGATTTTTTTTTTAATTTAGTATGTTCTCACGTGATTGATGTTATTCAAATTGCAATTCTTAAACCATGGTTTGTCATGTTATTTAATTTTCGTACTTCATGTTGCTACAACAAGAAAATGCAGGGTTTGGGTTTAAAAGACTCCACCAACTAAGAGCTTCTGACTAATTGCTAAGAACAAACAATAATGCTATACTAACCATAAAGGGGGGTCTCCTACGACCAGCCACTGACATGAGAATAAGATTCGGGTATATATAGAGGTGATAAGTAAAGAAGATTAGTATTGAGAGAAAGTAAGGGAGTGTGAATGAATGTTTACCAAATACTAAGTGAATAATATCTCAATTCCAGCGACGGTTTCATTAGATATCTTACAACTAGAATCGCTCTACTTTTATAGGCAGAAATTGAGCTTCTTTGCAGACAGCTCATCTTCTTGGTTTTCCTTGTGCAAGAGGTTTTTCCCTCTTTTGGTGAAAGTCACCAGGTTCGTGGTACCCAAGGTAGTCATTGAGTATTCTAAGAATTTCTCTGCATGATATATATATATATATATAAACTCTTTTGTCTTTGTGTAACATTCGTTACTTTTCAAACCCGATCCATTTCGAATTTTCAGTTTTGTTTTCATGTATATTATAATATTATTAATTAATTTTTGTTTGGTCGTTTCGATATAGTTTTGTTACTCGTTCATCATTAATATTATATTTCTCAACGATTTACGATCATCGTTCGTTCAATTGTTATTGCTTTCGATCAATAAACGAAACTCCAAAGTCCGGCCATAAACGAAAATTTGTAAGAACCTCGGTTAACTAACTTAAACTGGTTTTATGCTCGTTACCCAAGGTGTAACTCTCACGGGTCATAACTCGGTCAGCTGCGTTGACTTAACCGAACCGGTCCATAAATCCAACATAAACAACCAAATTGCAGTCATAATCAATTAAAGTTGCCATGATTGATGAACACGGATAACTTGGTCCTTATGAATTATGTATGTATCTTTGTGTATGCGTTTATTTTTAATTTTTTTAAGTAATATTTTTATTAGGAACCCGGTTCTTACACGGAGCATTTCCAAATAGAACCTATAACCTAACCAGTTCCTTATTTACTTCCATAGGTTCTAGTTTTTAGCCTCCCAAAACCAGTTTCAAACCGATCTGGTTCCACCAAGGAACCAATTTTGTCCACTTTGACAACAAACCGGTTCAATTCAAACCTGAACTGGCTTAGGGTTAAAAACCGATTTATTCCCCTCTATCTAGTATAATACATTTTATTACATAAAGTATTGAGGTGTCAATTCCTTATAAGCACAACACCAACCTATCATAAAGACATAAACAGATAAAAGCAACATGTAGAAATCTTCGTTTGAGAAGATCAAAGAACTTGTCCAGATTTGTTTCGGTTAGGTTTCAGTTTTTTTGGTTTCAGATCGGTTTTTTGCCTAGGTTTCGGTTCGATTTCTGTAGGAATCAATGGCATGTTTGTTTCAATCAATGACTTTGAAACTTTTGATTTTTAGATTAGGATTAACATTCTATAATATGATTTTGCATTTTGCTTTTCTGAGTTTTTAGCATTTGAGTTTACATTATAGTTTTCAGTATCTGATTAATGAGATCACTGAACACAGTCTGAACAATAAGCTGCAATGCGGATGGGCATCTGTTGTTGTTGGTCCATCTCATAATTTTAAAAGTGTAGATAATAAATGATGTTGAACATTATGAGTTTACAGATGGATGGATATAAGTATTTAATATGTGATTTTTTATTTATTTTTGAATTTTATGGTATTTTCAGGAACGAGTTCGGCTTGCATCGTTAGCTCTTGCATATGCTGGTATTCTGATGTGTGATCATTTTGTTCATGTGGTGTTGGTTATCTTAATACTTTTCTCGGTAAGGGCAAATACGTCAATTAACAAAATCATATGTACTTTTTGTGTTGTGACAACTGTTAACACGTTTTAAATTAACAGATTTAAATTATGTGCAAGATATTGGCGGCCCCGATGTTACCGTGGCTTGATGGTATGAAGTGTATTTACTGTGTCTTTTGTCTGAAACTTACCGGTTGAACCCTACAAACTATAAGGAATCTCTTATCGAATTGCCTGCAAACGAGTCTAACGGAGCCGACATCCTTCTGGTCAAGTTTGATTATTTTACCAATAAAGTAATATCTTAATCATGATTACCTCTGATTGGTGGCGGTTAAAACCAAGCTTCGTTATGTTGCTTTTGTGGATATCATGTAATCTTTACTTATAATGTTAAGGCAAAAGTTCTTTTATAATTTACCATTTTACCCTTAGTAGTTTTTATCACCAACTTTTGTAGGTTTTCATTGGTAAATTTGACATTCTTTTAACTAAAAACCACATTAAATAATGCACACATCTTAAACTATGTTGTGCATATTATTTTGTGCAAGTAATACAAATCATGCACAAATGGTCTTAACAAGATCTATTTACAACTTATGGGTCAATAGTACATGTATTTTATAGTTTTTCTTTTAATCTTATTTAAGAGCTAAATTGGCTAAAAGATATACAATAGATTGTTTATGAGATACACTTATGCATCTGTATAATATAGAAACAAAAATACCTACAAATGAGTTGATGTTAGAGGCTAGATAAACTTACTATAAATATACTGTACATGTAATAGAAAATTAAAAATTTGGATGTTTTCAGTCCTAATAAACATACCTCTCAAGATGAACAAAGTTTAGCTTTTTTAGAGTAGTACATACAACCAAAGGAAAAAAAAGGTCCAAATTCTGCTTAAATGAATTTAAAGGGCTAAAACTTGATACTTAAAAACGTAAAACAATAGTGCTCAAATAAAGAATAACATACTTTAAATTGTATATCTGGTTCGGTTATGCTATTCACCCAAACCTTCAGTTAATCAATTATGGCTTAACCAAACCATCAATTAATTGTTCGTTACGGTTAGGTTGGTTAATTTGTTTATGGCTTGGTTAATTTAGTTATATGTTCATCCTGAATAAGTAAAGACCATATCACTATTGTGCTAATCTTTACCGTGGGTGTGTTAACTTTTTAGTTTTTTTTACATTGATCTGGTCCCGTTTTTTTTAAATATATAGCTTAGCTTCAAGTATGTCTTAAATTCGTAACTGTTATTAACATGTTAATTTGCCTGTTATTGTAGGCCACATGATCTTCAGAGACCATTTTTGGCGTTTTGCTTTTACTCGAATACTGACTCTGGCCCGAATTAACCCGGACATGATTAAGATGGAACCTGAATTAGTATTCAGTTCAGTTACCGGGTTAAAGAAAGTTTAATCGGGTTAATCTGATCAACTCGAATTTACATAAAGAATGTCAATTATACATACGCATACATAATTGATTTGGTTGGTTTGACCTCATGAGTCAAAGTAAGAAGCAGGATTAATTTCAACCATTTATGGGAAAGTATGCCACGATGTTTTTTTATTCACACAACTAGCTGCTTCTTTTGGAACTGGAAACATAACTTCTACTCCCGCAAATGAGTTGACTTTATCGTTTGTCAAAGTTGTAATAGATTTTGAAATGTAGTTGTCACTATCATTTACAACCGGTGTAAAATATCTGTCAAACCTGTTTTAGAGATCTGGGAATTGTAAATGTAAAATATAACTTATCATTATTATATGGAATACATTTTGTTTCCTATATAACATGAACGTGACGATTAAAGAAATTTATTTGTTTATATTTTTCATCCAGTGTAATACGTAATGAGATATGTGAACTCAAATCAAACTCTTATAAGTACAAATTTGTAAGAATAAGCACATAAGATTTATGTAAAACCATTCGTTAATACTACGTTCAAATTTACAAATTGTTCAAATATATAAGCATCTATTCATTTTTGTTTTTTTACTATAATTTCCATCGATGTATTATTAAATTCAACTTCATAAGTTGATAACTTTTCATCTATGGTAATTTTTTCATTTCGATTTATGTAAAATAATCTGTTACATTTCTTCAGTTATATATATACATATATGTGCGTGTGTGTTTAATTGACGATTTTTATATTTCCACCCGTGTAGTACAGATTATCTGTTTATGTAATAAAACTAGGTTATTAACCCGTGTAGTACACGAGTTAATAACCTAGTTTTATTACATAAAGTATTGAGGTGTCAATTCCTTATAAGCACAACACCAACCTATCATAAAGACAAACAGATAAAAGCAAGCATGTAGAAGCTTTTCGTTTGAGAAGATCAAAGAACTTGGTTTCATCAAAACTAAAGATGATCCATGCGTAATTGTAAACATAATAATCTTGTATGGCGATAGCATACTAGTCATTAGGAACAATATTGCCACCTTTGCAAGACGCTAAATATCGGCTTAAAATGAAGGATTTAGGCAAAGGTTCTGCATACTTGGGATTATGATATGTAGGGATAGACCAAAACGACCTTAAGAGGCTTAAGTCAAGATGCCTACATTTATAGGCTATTGAAAAGATTCAAGATGAGGACTCAAAGCAATCTTGCAATCCCGCTTGCCTTCTATTTCGATGTAAATTAGATCAATGATATTGGAATAATAAAATGTATTATAGGTTTATTAAAAGAGCCTTGGCATGTTTTGAGTAAATCTCAAAAGTTCTATTTCAAGTTTTGAAGTAGAAAGAATGATTGTGGTGCCACACACTTTTGCAATTCAATCCATCATGCATGTAATGCTACGCAGAAGACACGCGGTCTTGTATGCTCTAAGAATAACAGGCGATGCCATCTAAATCTTTAAGAAAGCCATCGAGGTCTTGTATGCTCTGAGAATAACAAGCGATGCCACCAAAATCTTTAAGAAAGCCATCGTGTGGTTGTTAAGTGTATTCTAAAGTACTCATGTAGTAAACCTAAAGACATGGTATCAATTTATGGAGGTTTAAAGCAAATAGAGGATGCAAACAATTCATTTATTTATATTGCACTAACGGCCAAACCACGATAAATGGCTCGTGTGACACTGTCACAGTGATACAGAAAACACGTACTATCGTACAACAACACCTACTATTCACTTATCAAATACAACTTCTGACCATCTGTAATCATATCAACATCAACAACTTTGCCTGCATCTTCGGTTACTATACAAGAAGTGGGATGAACATCTAACTTTAACAACTCAGCCGATACTTTGATGAGTTCATCGGTGGTGCGGGGAATCCATACGACTACTCCAAACATGTTGTTTTCTTTTCGGTCCCATGGGTGACAAGGGTATACTGTACATTTCCTCGGGTGCATTTTATCTATTTAAAAATTATTTTAAAGTTAGACATTTACACACTGTAAAAACTTGCATAATATCATATTTATCTTACCGCGAAACCTATTGTCAATATATCCACTCACAGTACTTCAATTTACATATTTATTTACACATTTCAATAAAAAAATTTGTAATATGGCTACTATATCCTTCACTTTATAAATGTCATAAATTCGAAAACAAGTGTATTTGATATTATGACTTTTTATTAGGTAAATATATATTATGTCAAGTAGGGTAAAAATGTTTTGGAAAAAAACCTGTCATTTCTTGTGACCCTTCTGGAAGTTCTGACAACTGAGAAGATTTTGCTTCTTCTAGTAATTTGATCAACATTTTGTTTCCAGACATCCTCCCTTCATCAAGAGGAGTGTTACCCCATCTGTATATTCAAACCACATAATATTATTGTATATATAACTCTAATATACAAGAAAATATAAGGGTATGCAGATTGCTTACCTATCTTTTGATAGGACACTAGCTCCAGCTTCAACAAGAAACTTAACAGTTATATAAGAACCATGTGAGGCAGCTACATGAAGTGGAGTTCTGAAGTCAAAGTCCTTCGAATTCGGGTCAACGCCGTTGGATATTAATCGCCTTAGATAATCAATATCGCCTCGTGCAACGGTTTGAGCATAAGAAACAACCAGCATCTTCTATCTTTAATGTTGCACCTTCTTTTACTAGTAATGAAGCCACTCTATCATGACCAGATTTAATGGCTTCTAATAAAGGTGTGTTCGAAAAAATTATCTGCCAGTATTAACAATATATTAATTAGTCGGGTGAATATTATTAAGTCGAAAAATATGTTTGGCAACCATTGAGTAAGGAAATTTACCGAAAACGTCAAGTTCAACTCCTTCTTGAATAAGGTAAAGAGTGATGTCTTCATATCCTTTTGATGCAGCAAGATGCTATTAAAAACAACTACTGTGTTAATATGATTACAATAATAAATGACTAATGAGGTTTTCTATAGAAAAAATACTGTTTGAGCAATTTTTGACCTGTTTGACCCATTACAGAAACAACAAAGTACATACCAATGGAGTCCTTCCATCGTAATCTTTCTTGTTTGGGTCAGCTCCAGCTCGAATCAAGCTTTTGAGCTGATACAAATCACCGTAAAAAGCTGCACTATTAACCCTCAGTGCCAGTTCAGCTTCATGTTTTCCAATATGCAATGTGACATCCGTCTCTAATTGCTTCAAACGGTCATCAGAAGATTTAAGCTGCCACGATGCATTTATTACTTTAGAAATTGAATTCCACAAATATAATTATAATTATGAAATATAAAACATTTATTACCTCTACTAGATTGTTTAATATTTTTCGGCCATCATGAAAATATATCTCAAGGATATTAGAAAAAGACTGTTTGTCGATTCGAAGAAGTCTACAAAGCTCGCAAACTCGAACGGTATACGGTTGAGGAATGTTACATAATATAGAAACTTCTCCAAATGAACTGTGAGGTTTTAAAATTGATACAGTTTCTTCAGATCCATCTTCACATATACCAATTTCCTCCTGTATCAGATTTAATTTCAAAAATATATCATATAAAAATCATATTAAGAATATACAATAATAATAACAGAATTAAATATAAGGAAAGGAATTATACCAGCTCACCATGACAGATGAAATAAAGTTGTTCAACTGCATTGCCTTGTTCCATAATTACTTCACCTGGGAGGAAAAACTCCTCATGCACTTTAGTTACCTGGAACAAAGTTAGTTTGTTGAGATATTACTTAATCATTTAAGCATTAATTAATATTTAAGAATATTACCACGGAAAGAGGTGAAATGTATGAGACAAATCTTAGGATCAAGTGTTTATGTGGTACTTATAGAACAAACTATGGATATTCACACACAACAAATTTAAAGAAGAAAACTTTAGGATTATACAAAATATCTAAGCTATCATTTCTAAATTCAAAAATGACTTACAATCTGATTGATGAATTCCAATGAGCATCCCTTAAAAAGAGAAACCTTTTCAATGTATGACTTATACAAAGTTTGTGATATCTGCAAAGAAAGTAAACATTGTTTAACATACATAACATAAAATAACAATACATGCTATATATATTTAATTTTATTTTTGTTTATACCTTTGCACGAATAGAAATCGGAAGGTCACGAAGTATGGCAGAATCAGTGTAATTACTCTCATATTGTAATCTTAGGTGACCTTTGATCTGATTACGTATGTCTCTACCGAGCCTGTTTCTGTTCATATACTTGAGAAGATCTGTCATTCTGTCCCTATATCTTTCTGTTTTTGATCCTTTCACAATCAAGGCTGTCATGTTACCGATCAAATAAGCACCCAAAACCATGTCAAATGATACATAAATCATTACAAATATCATTTCTCTCAAATTGACAGCGTGGATTTCACCATAACCTGTAGAAACAAGTCAACAAGCATTCAGAAAACCTTAAATGTCTTCCATTGCTACCTACCAAAATGCTGCAAATGAACCTTCAAGGGACTAGCAGAGGTATCAACTCTCAACATGGATTTCTAAGCTTGTAAGCGAACCGAATGTTCAGTAAACTGCTAACTTGGCGGAAAGTTTGTTTATAATTGTAACAAACATGAACAAAATTTTTTTGTTCATTTAGTTGAACGAATGGACATGAACATGTGCCTCGTCGTTCATTTATGTTCTTGACCATTCATTCATATAAATTGTTTACGTTCACTTATGTTAATTTGTTTACATTTTCTTTAAAAAAGTTTAGGTACTTTAGAATATAGTTTAGTTTTATCGAATTAAAATATCACCAATTACAATTTAGGCTAGTTTTATTAATGCTTAGGTCCAACATATTAATGTCCATGTCTACTTTTACTTAATTAGTGTTCTTTCAATTATGTTCGCTCATCTATATTCAGTTATGTTTGTTCGTTTACATTCATGAACCGTTTGTTTATACTTTTAATGAACGGACATAAAAGAACACAAACGCGCTCAGTTTCTTAACGAACATGAACAAGAAAGTTTGTCAGTTTAGTTTTCGTGATCGCTTGCTCGGTTTTGGTTCATTTGTATTCATTGGTTCATTAACAAGCCTAGGGATTTCACCAAAACCTTCAAGAGCCAGGCTCATTATTACTTATTAATTATTTATCTACATATTTAACTATTATTTATTGATCTTTTAATTTTAAATTTTGCATATAACATAATATATACTATATAGTTATTTTTATCAAAATTTTATATACAATAATAATTTATATATATATATATATATATATATATATATTCATTGAAGAAAATAAAGTTATATAAATAATAGGCCCGCTTATGCTCATGAGTCAGCTCGAGCTTGATAAGTGAGCCGGTGTCGAGTAGCTCACGAGCGGCTTGGATCATTTATACCCCTAGTCTCAGCCATTATGCCTTAACCCCTTGAAGGCCACCTACTCAGTGTAAGCTACATTATACCCGGTCCCTGTAAAACCAGCGTATGGCGGGACCGGTTACCAAAAACAATGTTGTTAATGAACTTACCAACAGTGGCCATAGTAACAATGGCAAAATACAATGATGTTGTATATCGTTTCCAAAGATCAATCTCTCGAAAATTTGAGTAGCTATAATCACCGAGTTTTAGACTTCCAATCCAGGTGTATCCTTCTTCGACTGGTGGCAACGTTGTGGCCAAATAATAGAAGATGCATGCTGCAGTATGTGTGCAATAGAGTTCAACAGCTATAAGTTTTATAATCCTCGAGAACAAATAGTTCACGCGTATGTCTTTCTCCAGCCTTGAGAAAAATTCTAGAACTTTCCGTACACGAACCAATCTAATCAGCAAAAGATACCTCACTTCTTCTTTTCTTCCAGAAGCCTGATAATTTCATATTGTAATTACATGCTCAGTTTGAATAGTCTTACAAATGGGAATTAATTGGCCTTGTAGGTTTTTTTTTATTATTATTTTTTTATTTTTTTTTATCAGTTGCATCTGTGTTTATATATTATCAATTTATTAGAGCACATAATCCTCTTATGCTACTTTCTAACAATTATCTAAGAAGAAAGCTATATGAAGTTATATAGTAGCATACCCTGTAGATGTTATCCCATGGCATACATGCAAGTATATCAAACAAAAAATGAGATTTCAGGTACCTGTAATGACAAGAAATTTGCAAAGTTAGTGGCGGAGTTAAAAAAAAAAAAAAAAAAACTTTTAACCGGGACTTCACAATAATTCTCTTGGTATAAATTTCTAACATGACACCAGCCTAACACGAATTAGCTAGTTTGAATTTACTCTAAACAGGCTTGGGTCGGGTGAATTCACAAGCACATTTAGATAGCATGAGTTGTATTTGTTTCAACCTGACAGTTCACGCTCTGACCCATTTACGAACAAATGCACCTAATAAAATCCCACATAACAAAATGAGTTGATCCGTTTAAACCATTTATTTACCTTTTGATTTCTAAAAATGTGTAACATGTAAAACTTTATGTCCGTGCCAACCTGATATAGTATTGTGTAAAACGTTGGGGTCGTATCAGGTTCAACCCGCCAATAATGACCCGTTTAGCAGCCGGGGTCAGTCAACAAGAGATATATTTGATTACCAAAGAAGGTAACATTCCGTCAAGAATATACTTATTTGGCAAAGAAAGAACTAACCTAACAGCAATGAGATTGCGATTAGAAACCATTTTGTAGGTCTGAGTGTCTCTGTATGCTGTAAAGAATTGTAGAATGACATCAATAAGGAAAGCTATCTGACCAGCAATTGTCTAAGAAATAGAGGTTTTTCGGTAATCCTCTGAAGAAACCGAATTCCATTGGTGTGAAGAAAGAAGAATACACTGCCCATAATAATATGAATTTCTCCCAAGCCCTGTACCAACTGCAGCATTCAAAACCTATTATTATTATGTATATTACAAAAGATGTAAACAGTATATATTTTATTAAAATTATTATTATTATTATTGTTATTATTATTATTATTATTATTATTATTATTATTATTATTATTATGTTACAGAAAATGTAAACAATATACAGTTAAAAACTAAGAGGAAAATTGTAAAATCAAATATAGATATTATGAGGTCTCCACATTGGCCGAAACACTAACTGCAGTTTTGCAAAATGCACACTGAATCAGTTGGGTTGGATGGATCGGTCAAACCGGCGGTTTTTACCGGTTTAAACAATTTTTTCTTTTTCAAATCGTTAGTTTGTATTAAAAGTTTCAAAAAGAAAAAATGGTCCTTGATTATTGTTAACGAATAAACACCAAAGAACAAAATTAAGATGAATGTGAAGAAAAATTCACTCTTATTGATCATGATTGAAATTACAAAAGATTACAGAAAGAAATAAACTAGTATTGATTGAGTTAAAAACATAAACCCTATATGAGTGTTCTTCCCCAATTTATACAGCCCAACAGCTATTAACAAACTAACTATCTAAGTTGGCACATTCAGTCCCCTACTCTTTCACCAACATAACAATTTGAGCTAAAAGTCTTTTGAGAACTAAAGAATAGTTCCAAACCAGTCCCTGAAACTTTACTAACTTCACATTTATGACAATATACTCCTAACTATGATAATATACATGTATAATAACATATTCCAAAAATAAAAGAAATAAAAATACCAAAAAAAAAGAAAAGAAAAACAATATAAATAACAAAGGTTGAACAGTTGGTTCGGTTTACATGGCCGATTCCAACTTCCAAGTTCCCAAGCCGAACCATACTGTTAGAACCGTCAAATCAGCAAAACCAAACCATGAATTGAACAGTTTAGATCTCATCTAGCATATTGATTCAATATTAAGACGTTTTGATATGCTTTAACGGTTTATGCACATCCTAATATCTATGACTAAGAAATTTTAAAGTTATATACTAAAAAGCCTATAATTAAAAACTAGGTTTTTTTGTTACTTTATAAATGGTAAAACCTTAAATATATACATAAATGAAACATCAAAAAGCTCTCTGGTTGCTCACCAACCTCTCTCAAGTCACCAGATTGCTTAATTTGTAAATGAATGCCTCTCTTGCGTTTCACCCGAATAGGTATGGGTCTCACCAAACCCGGATAGCCCTTAAATAGATTATAACATCTCATTAAGTTAAAAATTAATCTCACCAAAGATTTGATATGCAAATCCTATAGAATAGGGTTTAGATATACTAAAAATTAACATCTAATTTTTTCTAAAGAGAATATTATTAATAATTAAGAAAAAATGGTGGGTCATGAATCTCACCAAACCCGGATAACCCTTAAACAAGTTATAATATCTCATTTATTTGTGAAACACTTTCATTATCAAACCCTAATTTAATTTCTCTATATGGATTTAGTTACATTAGTAATTATTTTCTTTTAAGTTTAACTTAAAGAAAACATTTCACAAAATAATATCCAAATTATAACAAATGAACATAAACGAACAAATATAAAACATTAAGTAGATGATTTATTCACCGTTTCATCCAAAAAATGAACATACACGGACATAAATGGATCTGAATTACCAGTATGAACAGTTCATGAACATAAACAAACATAATTTAACAAAGGTAAATGAACATAATGAACAAACATAAACGAATACAAACAAGCATAAACGAATATAAATAAACACACTTAAATGAACACAAGCAAACAAATATAAAAATTAGCATAGGATTCATTCAGTGTTCAATCTATAAATGAGCATAACCAATCATAAATGGATCAAAATAAGTCAAGTATATAATAAAAATCATTACAATACATTAAATTAAAATCCAAAAAATATATTTACAACATAGCAAATGTAAAACAACCTTCGTAATATACGAGATAAAAACTAGCAACCAATAAATTTTAGGGGATTAGACTGCTTTCTACTTTCTACTATAAAAGAAACTTTCAACCATATCTTAACTCCATCAAAATCACGCATATGATGTACAAGATTCAAGTCTAGAAAATAAGATGCCATATTGGAATAATAATATATTTTGTTGATCCGTACAAATAACGTATGCTTAGTAAGTAAAGAACTAAAAATAAAATACAATATAATAGATTCAAGAACATTTTACTTTGATAGCATATAACTATTATAAAGTATAGCGTATGTTAAGCAACGGCAGACTTTTTAATCTGTTTATAATGATGTCAGAGTCAGTCAAATATTGTGATCCGTAAGTTAACATATCGATCCAGCTAATATATTTGATTTGACAAGCATGTTGATTCGTGAGGTGGATAAACATTATTAATTATGGATAACAGACAAAACCACCGGTATATGGTAACACACGTGGTGCCATCATCTCTTGTTCTAGGTTTGACGTTTATAAAAAAATATAAGTGCGTTCTTAAATAATTACCCATTAAACATATATATTTAAGCATATTTATATCTGAATATGACACCATTTTATTCGTAGTTATGATATAGTCCAACAAAATGCACTCATCAATTAACATCATATTTATTTGAAAAGTATAAACATTTTAACTAACTTATTATTATTATTATTATTATATTATTATTGGTTTATTTCTATGGAAAAGGGCAAGTGTATTACCTTGATTTAAAAAAGTTGAATTTGTCTAGTCCGAAATCTAAATAAGCATTTTAACGCAATTTTTATAAATAAATTAGAGAGCAATTCAATGACGGCTAAATATTTTTACACTTTTACGTAGATGATTCATGCACTACGTACGTAATGTAGCTATAAATGAAATGTACACTGGACAATATATTGTGAGTTATTTAGTGATAACTTTTATATATATTTTAATAAAGATAATTTAATATAGTGTTTGTGAATTATGTCAGACTTATAGGTTCAACTATTAAACACAAACATGACTCGTATCTTAAAATTATCAACTCAAACCCCCGCACACTTAAAATTAGGTAATCATAAGCAAACCACTCCATTTATATAAATGTGTCAAATGGGTAGACGGGTTGTAATCATGATTGGGTTTGGTGAGTTGTAAAGATGAGTTAAACGGGTTAGTGAAATTAGCTTTTTAATTAAACATGTTGACGAGTCAACCTATTTAATTAAATGAACTAAACATATCTACACAAGCTGTTTAACTAACCAGACTAGTAAACACTCATTATTTAATAGATGAGCTAGATATGAAACACAAAACCTAATTATTAACCATCTCTAGATGTAGAAAAAATCAACTCCCCTCAAACTTCTACGTTTAATCACTATGAAGATAAACTTTTATTCTTATTTTAGCATATTTTGATAATATGTACGATGAGGTTAATCATGCTTGTTCATTTATATATTTAAAGATACACTTTCAATAGATATGCAAGTACAAAACTAATAGTGCTATCACGTGTAGTACTGAGAGAAATAAAAAAAATGTTACACACTTTTATAACATCTTATATATCCCATCTATAACAATAAAGTACATGCTTTGATGTTGCTCGGCTTAAAACTGGATCTGTAATTAACGTAACACATGTACGTATGTAACTATGTTTTTCACGTTTAAAATATATATATATTCACTGTTCATATATAGATTTTGAAAACTACATCTTATAAAACCTTTTAGAGTGAAGATGTATTATAGATGTTAACCTTTGCACAAACTAGGGGTGTGTGCGATGCGGTTTTGAGCTAATACCGAACCGAAAATCAAGTTTCCAATTTATGTTTTTGGATTTGATTCGGTTTTGCTAATCGGGCAAAAATTTTTTTTGACCGAAACTATTGAAATTGTATCTTTTATATATATATATATATATATATATATATATATATATATATATATATATATATATATATATATATATATATATATATATTAAATTAATGATTAACAGAATATTAAACATTTTGGTCAAAAATATTAAGAGCTAATATAACTAGGTATTAACCATATATAGAAACCAAACATGTTAGTAAGTTGGGTTAATGGTTACGATTCAATTCAGTTATTACTATGGCTCAGTTCAGTTTTTATGGATCTTAACAAAACACAAAACCGAACCAAAACCAGTATTTCAGTTTTTGGTAAAGTTCAAAACCGAACCGTCGTTCAGTTATATTTTCCTATTTTGGAAAAGTAATAACACACATTTACATATATATATATCTAAGATCCTTCTAGTCAGGTACGTAATAAAAGCAACACGCACACACACGAGGCGTGAATATAGATATAGATACATAACAAGCGAGTGTGTGTGTGTGGGAGAGAGAAGAATACTAATACTAATAATAATAATAATAATAATGAATTAGCAACGTACCTGTTTTGCGGATGAATGAACGGAGAGCATCCTCCTCTGATCATCCCATCAATAAACCTGTTGTTGTCTTTATTGAAGCCTCTTCGACTCGCATCCAACCCTAGATCTCCCGCCAACAATGTGAACCTACTCCGACGCTTCCTCAGCCGCCCGTGCTCCTGCTCCTCCACGTTATCCCGCACGTCCTCCACCACGTATTCCTCCTCCTCCGTCATTCCACCACACTATCCAAAACCTAATTAAGTATGAATCGGAGGCAAATTCAAATATTAATAATGTATTGGATTGAGTAATTGTGAGTAGGATAGATAGTTATAAGTCACGAGAAATGGATTGGTTTCTGAATGAATTAAACAAGTTGCGAAAGACATGGTAGACGATGATCATACCACTCCCCACTATTTATATAGGCCGTTCAATTTTAATATTATTTTATTTTATAATACTACTTATTATTGCTTAATTTAATTTGCCACTTGTTTTTAAGATATATGGTAACCAAATGAAGCACATACAAGTAATTGTATGTAAAGAAAATATATAAAGAAAATTTATAAAATATATGGTATGATTACAAGTAATTGTGAGTGGAGGAAAGAGAAAGTGTTATATGAGAAAGTTAAATTTAGAGTTTCACTATTCATACCGTATAGTTTTTTTAACATTTTCTAAAAGTGGTTGTAAGTAAATAAGAGATAAAATATAATGATAAAAGTATAAAAAATTTATTTAATTGAACAGAAGAAAGGAAGTGCAATGATTTTTAGTGTAGTTATATGATATGTATGGATATATGGTAAGGAATTGAATAACAAAGCCGCCTAAGTTATTCATTATTATTTTTTCTTTTTTTTTTCATTTTCTACTTTATGTATGTGCTATTATTTTTATTTTTATATTACGGATATATGGTTGACGATGAGTGAATGATTCAATCATTATCAAACGTTGGATCAACCTATTGTCCAATCTCTGCCCTTTTAAAATGCTTTTTGTTTATGACATGCCTAATAGGTCCTTCAAATAACGGAAAAAAAAACATGTGAGAATCGAATGGTAAATTTGTATTTTATGCTTTCGAAAAAATAATGATCAAGCCAGCTATATAAATTAAATCTCACTAAATCATCAATGTATCAGAAATATGTGCTTTATGTGATCTCACCGTTCACGACATAACATAAAATTAGTTTTAAAAAAAATGCCTCTCTTAAGTTGTTTTGTAAACAAGCAGAGACAGCTCAGATAAAGATCAACCCTGATGGCATGGTGTTCTCTTAGCATGTGCATAGTAAACTAATTACTATTTGTTAGGATAGTAGAGAGAGAGAGAGCGCACGCTAAAAGGATTGAAAAAACAAACA
>NW_027502311.1:0-29051 GCF_021521415.1 Bidens hawaiensis | reverse complement strand
CATGATTGTATTCGATTGTATCATTGTAATCGAGCTGGGCATGTAAGCGAATTTACTATACGTATTCAAAATCTCTCATGTAATCGACCATAGAATTGTAATCGAACGAGCTTAACGTTTTGGTCCGTTTTATCACAATTTTCATTACGTTTCAAGCCCTTAACACTTATTATTGTTTGGTATTAACCCATTGATGTTTCCTTAACCGTTTTCAGCCAAAACTTGACTCAATTGACCATAAAGCTTGGACCTTTATGGTCAAAAACGTTCAAGGCTAGATCTAGGGTTTCTTATGAGTCGTTCATGACCATAAGTTCGTTAAGTCCATTTGAATCATCAAGTTTGCAACTTTATGACTTATCTAGACTCGATCTACTCTAGGTTTGAGTTTCATGGCAAACCGTTTATAAAAACATAACCTTTAAGGATCAACAATGCACCTTTACTTGTTTTTAGGTTAAGGTTTAGCTTAGTGATGAACTACAATCTTGTACCTTGCTTAAATATCCAATATCTATCAATCAATTTCTTGGTTTTTTAGTCTTGGATTCCTTCTTTGGCTTACGGCCGTGAAAGAGAGTATGTGTGTGTGTTTTGAGTGTGTAGAGATTTATGAAAGGTAGGAAATGAGAGGTTTAGGGTTTTAGGAATGTTTAAGAGAGTATTTATACTCTCTTAAGCCCATGGACCAAAGGCCCATACTCATCCATTTAATCCATCTTTTATTCCAAGTCCATACTCCTTATTATATTTTATCTTAATTAAATATTAATACACATTTCACAAACATAACTTTCCTTTATTTATTACTATAAAATTTAGGATGTTACAGTATGTTTAGTTTGTTGATTTAAAAACTTGTTAATTTGGTTGTTGAATGTTTGATTTGTTGGATTTGGAAACTTGAATTCTTAAAATGATGTATGGTTTTATTATTAAAACAACTATTTTTTTTATTTTACTTCTTTTTCGAATATTCGGATATTCGAAATTTCGGATATCCGAACTTCGGATATCCGAAGTTTCGGATTTGGATTCGGATAGTGATTTTCACTATCCGAAAGTTTCGGATATACGGTTTTGACCAGCCCTAGAGTAGGGCGTATGACCATAGCATAACCTGTCTAGCATGTTCACAACTAGTTTTGTGGTATGGTATGACCACTTAACCATAACACTGTATGGACTTGAATAGTTGTGCATATTAATAACAGTTGTTGTGCAAATGGTCTATGAGTATTAGAACATTACTTCTAGCTAAACATATATATATATATATATATGTAACCCAGATTATTATATTATAGATTCCACTTAAAGTGAGGTAAGCCAGAGTAGCAGAAGAAAGTCTATTCATGTGAGTTACTTAAACTATTTTCAAAACTCTGTTACATGCTCATAAAACTGTTTAGACTGTGGTTGATCTTGTATATGCATGGAACATATGGTGTGACACCCAAGGTGTTATATATATTATAACGATCATTATATTTTCTCGAGGGGACATGCACTTTATACAACTGCAGACGTGCGTAAAGTCTGTATGTGCGAATATATAATCCTGACCTGACTTTAACGTGAACGGGCGGATTATAATTATGGAAGGACATGCAATGAGCTCATACTTGATTAATAAAAATGTTTTAGTGTCAGTTATTAAATACGTTGGTTTATGTGACTCACCAGCTTTATGCTGACATATTTTTACACCAGCATGTATTACAGGTTGCTAAATAAGGGCACTAAGATTAGCTACTATGGTGTGGAAGAGTTTAGATGTTTTATCCTATTACCATTTCATTTTGTAGTGTGTGTAATAGTTAGACATGCAACAAATATTTTAGTGTCTTTTTTATAAGATTACGTTTCCATTGTAAGTTTGTGCTGAATGGACACTTTAAGTACCTCATCCTGGGAGGGGTGTGACACAGCTAGCTTGAACGAAGACACATGGCATTGGACTAAAGAGACCGACATCTTTAGAAGAATGTTATGATGTTTAATATGACTTTTATATTATGTTTAAAGACAAAAGTTTGCTTTGTTATGAAAGGATTTGAATGGTTATGTAATATATGGTTGACGTTTTTATATTCCGTGAAATGTTTTCATTTACTCTGATACTTAGAACTGTGTTTATGAGTAAATCCAATGCCTAGTTAGGGCACTGGGACAGGGGCCTTCAGACCGAGCACGTAAACAAGATGTAAATATTAACTCGGTGAAGTTTGTTTATAAATTTCAGCAGAGTAATGTTACGATATGTGTCTCGTAAAAGTGAACGGGTACAGATGAAAAACAAGAATTACTATTTACAGTACACAAGCTCATTCACTATGTGCACTGCCCATTCATTAATCTACATTACACATTCGTTAAGTTTGCCTTGCGCATTCGTTTGCTCATTCGTCACTTAACATTCCTATTCGGCCCCATGCTTCCATTCTTCATTTGTTAGATTTGCGTGATTCTCATTCGTTACATGTGTTGCTCCCATTCGTTACATTATCTTCATTCGCCATTCTTGCATGCCATTCTACGTGTTGTAGTCTAATTATAGATACTAAGCGACTTGTTGGTTCAACTCCCAGCACTTGTCACATTTCATGTACTAACAACTATATTAGGATTAAATTTATTTTTGTGTGTATCTACTTTACTGTTTTTGAATCGAAATATTTTATTAAAAAACTAGCTTTAGAGCTCATGTAACACACGGGCTAATCTAATAGTTAAGTTACAAAAAAAAAACAAAAAACAAAAAACAATACATAATGTATACAAAAAAATGAATTACATCTATTTTTGTATCAATATATATAAATTGATTTTATTTATATCACAAAATATTTTTTTTTCAAAAACAAAATGAACTTAAAAAAATAATGAACGTGCAAAAACATACTTAAGAACACTCCATTTATTGAAAATTTATTCAAAGTACCATATATGTATAATTGAAATAAATTTGGATATGAACCAATTTCAGAGAAAACTTCTCATATAATAATAGTTTTGAGCTACACAATGAAAAATATTTTGATAAGTTTAAGGAGCTTCTTGACTTTGCCAATTGACAAAAAAAAACAAAAGATAAATGGATTTATTTTTAAAATGTGTATCAACTTTAAGCATATATATAATCTAATGATTAAAATAATTACTCGTAAACTGAAAGCATATTAGAGTTTTTTATTTACAATCTTCAACAATATACATAATATAATATGTTAATGATAACATTTAAAATTATATTCTTTTCAATATTTAACAAACACGGTTTGTTGTTGATTTTTTAATTTCACCAAGTATGTTGTGAAATATATTTTTACAATGTATAGTAGCATAATATGTAAATATTTGTTTTTATAAAAAGTGTATAGATATAAATAAATAGAGTTTAAAGAAATTAATAGTCCAATCATGTTATAGATATAATATAAACGCAGTACAAAAGGAAAGTGAATAATTATAAATCCATGACATATATTAGTTTTGGAGGGGGAAAGTGGGAGAATTAACAACAAACCGACATGTGTATACAATTTGTGTATACAATTATTTTACTTTTTTAGAGTAGATAGATTAAATAGCATGCAAACTTTTATATATATCATTAATGTGTTGTTTTGTAAATAATATTATCACTTAGGTTTCTATCCGGTTTTTCTTTTCAAAGTAGGGTTCGTGGAAAAAGAATTTACCATTTTAGTGTTATTATAAAAATTATTTACCAAACTAGTATTTTACATATTTTAGTGTTTACCTTTTACTTTTAAATTAACATAGTAAAGTCTTTTTAATTTTTTCATTAAATTAATTAATTACCTATTTTAATATCATATTTCTTATTTATTTTAATCTAATCAATTAAATATTTTTTTTAATCAATCAACCCCTATTTTTTACCGTATGAATCTTTCTTTTTTTACTTGTTTCCTTTTATTCAAATATATTTTTTTAAATAAATCCATTTTACAAATTTTTTCTTTGAGGTTCTGGTATCTTAACGAACCTAAGATACCAAACGAATTTGCATCGAATAGTCACATCAACTCTTGAGTTCTACCAATGCTTGGTTATACCAAATGTTGTTTTATTTTGTTTTAAATATGTTCATTTTACGAATTAGGTCTGTATCTATTAGGTTTATTACGGGTATGAATCTTTTCTTTTATTTCTTCTTTCACTTGTTTCATTTTTTTTCAAATATATATTTTTTTGTTTAAATAAATCCATTTTTCAAATTTGTTCTTTGAGTTTAGTTATGGTATCTTAACGAACCTGTAATGCCAAACAAATTTGCAACGAATAGTCATCGCAACACTTGAGTTCTACCAACATCGGGTTTATACCAAATTTTGTTTTATTTATTTTTTTTAAATTTGTTCATTTTACAAATATGGTTTGTATCTATTAGGTTTTTTACGGTAACAAAACTAAACCCAAAAAATAAATTTGTAAAATGAGCTAAATTAAAACAAAAAAATGGATAAAACCCAAGCCTTGCCGCGACTATTCAACACGAATTCGGTTAGTATCTGTTTGGCTCGTTACGGTACCGGAATAAAACCCAAATATGAATTCGTAAATGAACATATTTAAAACAACAAAAATCGGTAAAAGTTGTGCGTTAATAAAAATCAAAACGTTTGTAGCGACTATTAGACATGAATTCGATCATGTAACATCCCGAAATTTCTAAGAATAATATTTGATATATTATTTAATTAAGGTGAAAAGTTTACTTGAGAAATAATAAAATATAAAGATGGAATGATAAGTAGGCTAATTAGATGTAATTAACTATGGACCAAAAATGAAAGATGGGCATAAGGTCCATGGGCTTAAGGGAGTATAAATACCCCTTAAAACCCTAATCCTTTCCAATTTCATACATCTCTACACATAGCCTACACTATCAAAAACACACTTTTCCAATTCCCGTGTTTAAGAAAACCACCCACAAAAACACAAACATTCCCGGAGATCTAACCGTCGAATCGATCTCAAATTTAACTGAGTGTTCGTGGTATATAATGAAGATTTCCACCGTTTAGATCTTCGATCAGAATTTGGGGAGCCTGGTTTTATCAACAAAACCATAGCAGCTCAAAAGTGAAGATTTCGACGACTGTTCAGCTGTTCCGGTGACTGTAGCGGCGGTTTTCGGCAAAAGGCGAGCTGATGGGTATGTAGATCGAGACAAGACGGTTCTGTGGCTGCTTGAATCACTCAAATCAGAGTTCGATTGATATGGTTTTGGGCCTCTTGAGTGATTTAAGACAAAAACCTCAAAGGTACGTTTTTGTTAAAATGCTTACTTTTCATGAACGGAGTTACATGAAAATTGGTAGGATGATAGATCGGGTTATGATTATTGATAAAGTAACGAACTTGATAGTAAACGGGTTAGTTGGTTCGTTTCGGGTAAAACGAGTAGTATTCGGTTTGTGAAAAGGACAGGTAAACGAGGTCGGTTTTGCATGAAACTTAGTAGGATAGTAAATCGGGTGTAGTTATACCATAAAATGTAAACTTGATGTTTATAATGGACTTAACGAACTCATGTATGTTACGGCTCATAAGAAACCTAGATCTAGCCTTGAACGTTTATAGCCATAAAGGTCCAGCTTTATGGTTACACGGGACAAGTTTTTGCCGAAAACGATAGGGAAATGTATATGGTTAATAACGAACAATAATAAAGTGTTAAGGTCATAAAATATAGCAAAAACGGTGATAAACTGATCCAACTGTTTAGCTCATCCGCTTACAACAGTTCGTTCGAGTACATTGATGTATTCGATTACATCATTAAGATCGATTACAATGGAAACTCGATTACTATGAATGGTTCGATTACATTGCTCATGTTCGATTACAATGAGGACAATCGAATACAAGGAAGCAACTCGATTACATAGCATCAACTCGCATACAATGAGTCAATCGATTACATTGTGAACTTCGATTACCATGCTTAGTTCGAATACACTGATGGTTCGATTACTATAGCTTGACTCGCATATAAGGAACTTACTCAAATACATTAATGGCAATCGGTTACATGGAACATTTCGAATACATGGGGTAAAATCGATTACAGTGTGAGGATCGAATACATGTGCCTAATTCGATTACTAAGAGCACATTTGCATACATCATGTAACTCGAATACAATCCTACACCTGCATACAATTAAATAATTTGATTACAAGGTGGACTCGCATACATCTATAACCGATTACATTTGTGTGTTCGGTTACATCATTAAACTCGATTGCATGGTCCTCATTCGAATATATAAGCTTGTTCGAATATATTGGATAACTAGAAAACAAATGGACCATTCGAATACAATCTTGATACTCGCATACATGCATGCTCAAATACATAGTAAGACCCGATTACACTTAGGAAATTAAAATACATGCATACACTTGCAAACTCACATACATTTGAATGCACCAAGGCATTCGAATACATGGTATGGTGAATGCATACATGATCTTTGAAACCCCATATTATGAATCCAATAACTAGAAAAGAAAGATAGATAGATTAACAAAAGAAGAAAAGAACGATAAAGTAATTGAATGCCAAGTAGTTGAATACCTTGGGGTTTAACAATATTCTATGTAAATTGTCTTCTAAAACAAGGCCATTAGAATAGACCAGGCTTAGCAATATTGGCTGAAATATGAATGATGTGAATAGGACATATATTGATACGTATAATTAATGTACAGTCAACCGAGCTCAGTTAACGAAGGGAATAACAATAAACGGAGAACATAACAGGATCCAAGTGAGTTTCTAGCCCCACTTCCTTGTTTTGTTTTCGAGACTGTGTGTATACTCGATGTGATTAGTTAATACACTTACCTTAAGTGGTAAGTGTATGTATTATATGATTTATGTATGAATCAATGTTTAACGGTGCGTGAACGATCTTCGGATATTTCATGTACCGCCAGGTGGTAGTTTAAAGATATGATTGCTATATATGATGTATGAATGACTTATTATGTATGAAAGTTATGATTATGAATATATAGACAGGTATAGTACGGTTGTATGGCAAAAAGGGAACCGAGCCCTAATAATTCTCGAGGCAGAAAGGGAACCGAGCCCTAATAATACTCGAGGCTGAAAGGGAACATAGCCTTAATAATTCTCGAGGCAGAAAGGGAATCGAGCCCTAATAACACTCGAGGCAGAAAGTGAACCGTGCCCTAATAATACTCGAGGCAGTAGGGCGTAATGCTCTTTAAAATGTAGAATTATGTAAAGTAAGGTTTACCATAAAGGTATTAAAGAAAAGAAAAGAACGAAAGTAAGAAAGAAGGTATATGGTAATATATGTATGAAAGAAAAGTAAGAGGTTATATAATATGTATCTTTGGATGCGTATGTATAAATATGTGAATGTATTGTATGTTACATGATTAACTAGAACTCACTCAGCGTAGCTAACTTTTAGTATGCACGCAGGTGAGTAAGGATGAGGCAGCTCGCTTGATGAGGACACATGACATGAAATTGAAGATACAAGTATCTCAAGGAAATATTATGATGTTTTAAAGACTATATTTTATGTTTAAACGACTATGAATATTTGTTTAAGACATGTTTATGAAGTAATATGTAATATAAAGTGAAAGTTTCTATATTACGCGAAAGTTTTAATTAACTTTGATTTGTAGAACTGTGTTTATGAGTAAATCCAATGTCCATTGTGAGGCACCGATAATGGGGCCTTACAAGTTGGTATCCGAGCATGAGTTCGAGAGAATTAAGCATCCTACATGCTTAGACTCGAACTAAGAATGGGACTTAAGTAAAAAAAATTGAAGATGCCATTTCAAGATAGCCATGTGTCACTCAAGCAAGCTTGGTAAAGGTAAAGTACATGATTAATTCCATGTATAATATAAGAATGTATAAGGAAGTTCGCTTAATTTTATGGAAAAGAATGTTTGTATGCTAGCTTAATTGCTAGGAAAAGAATGTGTGTATACTAGCTTAATTTCTTGGAATAAGGATGTAGGTTATATGTATGTTTACATGATTGTGTGAGTAGTAGATACTAGCACAAGTGAAATCATAAAGGTAAGTATGTAGAACCTGAGGAGTAATGCAAATAGTTAATTACACTTGGCCATTGTCATTAACTACTTACCTTACGAATCATATGCTAAATAATTCCTAAAGTGATAACATTTGTGTTTCCTTAGAGATAAGATAGATGACCCATACAAAGGAGGTCCAACTGGACGTTGTGGTAAGACACGTTCCAACCAGACACCCTTTTTGAAGAAGGTGACAAAACGATATACAAAAACAGTAGGACTTCAAATTTAGGAAGTAATGAAGAAGGATCACACTTGGAGCTTCTAGTCAAATATTAATGGAGTTGCTAAATTGTTTTGCACTACAATGACAACAATGTTCGCTGGAGCATCAAAGGCAACCCGAACAGGGAAGTCCAAGTGGAAGCAACGTGAAAGAAACGGAGATAAGCCAACTAGAATGAGTCAAGAAATGTAGTATGTCTACAATGGTTAACTCCATAAAGGAACTTGCAGGGATCGTGAGAAACAAAGCGAATGATGATAAAAGCAAAGATGATCAAGAGGGACGGGTGATTGTCAAGGTATCCTAATTGAAAGGCATAAGAGGATGAGGCTACATAGTGTAGCCATTATGAAAGGAAGATACTAAGAAGAATATAGTTGTGAACCTGAGACTTTATGGAAGAGACCACTAACGATACGTTCGTTAAAGTATGATGACGATTAAGAATTGTAAGGTAGAATTAAAGGGACGTGAGTTCCTTGCTACACTTCATGTCGACGTTAAGAGAGTTAGATGACGTTTGGGATTGGATTTGCCGTTTGAGTTAAGGCTCATATAGCATGTAAGAGCAAGTTGATAAGGTTTAACTCTTTGGATGGTGGTACGGTGACAATTTATAGTAATAAGGAAAGTTCAGGGCTTAAAGTCATTTCGATGATAAAAGCTGAAGGTTTGTTAAGACGAGGGTGCAGTGCCTACCTGACATATGTTGTCAAAGCTACAGCCAAGACGAAAGAAGTGAAAGATGTTTATGTAGTGTGTGACTATCAAGAAGTGTTGCCAGAGAACCTTCTAGGGTTACCACCGGAACGAGGAGTAGAATCCCAGATGGAGTTAATACCAGGAGCACAACCCGTCGCGGAAGCACATTTCCACCGGGCGCCGTCCAAGATGCAAGAGTTAAGGTCCCAACTACTAGAAGTCCTCGACGAAGGTGTTTTACACCGAGTATTTCTCTATGGGGTATACCGGTGATGTTTGTGAAGGAAAAAGACGGAAGTATGAGAATGTGTATAGATTTCCACCATTTTAACAAGCTTACTGTGAAGAATAGGTATTCGTTGCCACAAATTGATAATTTGTTGATCAAATGCACGGTGCATGTAACAACTCAGCCTTTTCATAATTAATATTTATTTAAACCCGACCCGTTTCTATGTTCGAATTATTCTCATTTACAAAATATCACGTTATTCGAGTTATTCATTATATTTTAATATTATTGTTAAATATTTGGTTAATTATTAAAACAACTTCAAACAAAGTATATTTTTAACCATTATCCTTACTTTAACCTCCTTTTCTATCCATGTCCATAGTTCAGGGACCAAATAGCAAAACTGATATATTATAATCTATTAACCCAGTAACCCGAACCCATACCCGACCCCATCACAACCTGGACCCTTTTGATTTCCTTGAATCATAATTCTCGTAATAGTTTTGGTAATTAAATCATGGGTATTGATCCTCATACCATAATCGACGCGATGACACCTCTAATTTCGTTATATCAATCAAACTTGATTTCGTTTTCTCTATTAACCAAACCAACATCAACTAGTTCTTATTATACGTGATAACAAACATAATAATGTAATTAAATCTGCATATACGGTCCATACATCAGTGCCAACAAAACCCCCTTAATTGATTTGATTATCTCGACCTCGCTATACATGCTCTTGATCTGCGACTGTCGTCCCCTATATTGATCTGTTATCCATCGATTATTCAGCCATAAAGGTAATTAATTATACTGTTTTGCTCGTCGTTCATTCCTTATCAATAACCCTAAACCTAATTACTCGAATCATAAACGAGTTTAGCGATTGTAATTTTTTGGGTTCCTATAGCTTTAGGGATGATCTGTTGTTTGCATATAACATATCACGCTTATTATTTAACCATCTGATCAGGTAGCACATCCGAGTGTGTCTGTGTTTTTCTACAGCTGGCCACTAGCGCCGGTTCGAGTCCCGGCCATGGTGGTTTTTGCTTTTTATTTTTTTTAATTAAACAACTTGTTTAAATGAATTATGATTAATATTAAAAGATAAATGAACACTTATTTGCTAAACCGACATCGTTAAATTGTCGTTTTTCGGTCTTTTCATATAGCTATATATATATATATATATATATATATATAATAAAGGTTTTAATATTTAAACAATGGTTAATATAAGATACACATTTAATGTAATCTTGTTAAGTATTTTACAAATGGTCAAACTTTTATACATAAATATTATTATGCATTATCTATTATTTTCAATATTTATTTAAAAGAAATCGTTATAAATAATGAAAATACATATAAATACATTAAATGTATTTTTTTAGTTTTAAACATTTAAACAAATATCTTTATATGCACTATAAAGTTTTATAAATATTCATTTAAATATTTATTTAAGTATTTTATATAACTAAATCATAATTATTACTATAGGCCTTTGATAATAAAATTGATATTAAATTAAAGAAATAAATAACTTTCGCAAGAACCCGTTAGATCATCAAATCTCGAACGTCTATCTAGTTTAAGATTCATTGTTGAAATCATAAGTTATTTAAATTTGTTTCCGTAATTATTCGTTAATAGGACATCTCGTCAGTATTCCTTGAAGAGTTGATCTATCATCTACATTCTTATTATATTGTTTTCCTCGTTCGCTTGTCTGTTAAGGTGAGTACCACATTCCCCTATTTTACTTCTTTTTCCATGTTTTGGGGACATATGCGTAAAACTTATATTTCTCATATATACTTATACTCAAAACTGCAACTTTTGTCTTATCTGTTAACATCTTATACCTTACTTGTTTATGTTCTTATTTGCTTTGTATGCCTCCGCATTCGGAGAGGTCCAACATATTCTCAGTCTAGTATGATCATATGCCAGTCGTTAGCCTTTGTGCTTCTCGACATCTTAGTTATAGTTGCTCATTTGGTTAATTAGTTATTCTCATATGACTTGTTGCAGCTACATATTTTGTTATATATACCATATGTACAACTAAACTGGTGTGTTTCTCACTCAACATGTGTTGTTGTCAAAATTCTATTTTATACGCATATGCAGGTTATCATAGGAATTTAATGCACGTTGGTGAAGACATAGTGAAGAATTAAGTTAGAAAATAATTAATCAAGATCATTTGTGATATACGTTGTATTGTTGTATGATTTTGGATTATGTATTTGTTTGTGTTTGATTTATTTGAAAATTTAATTTAATTAATAGATATTGTTATTTAAATAATGTTGTTTGATAGTAACCTTGAGAGCTGTGACAATCAGTTCGCGCCCTGACAGTTCAGCCGTAGGTTGGGGTGTGACCGTGCGTGTTGGTCCTCGTGAAATAGGCAGACATCCCTAAGACAACGTTTCAGACACGATATAAACACTAAGAGTTCTCGTGATATCGTTGGGATTGAAGGATGCTCTAAAATATTTATGGTTATGATGAATAAGGGTATGTCATCAGATGTTGGAAAAATATGTCATTGCCCTTATTGATGATAATCTTGACATATTCAAGGAATAAGTCCGATCATGATGAACACTCGAGATAAGTGTTGGAGATGTTGAAGAAAGAGTAACTGTATGCTAGGTTTTCTAGGAGTACCATTGATACATGTTATAAGAGTGTGGATATCTCTTCAATCAGAATGAACGGAATATAAGACGAGAAGATGGGTAAGGCAGCTCACTTGATGAGGACACATGACATGGAATTGAAGATACTAGCATCTCAAGAAAATGTTATGATGTTTTATAGACTATATTTTATGTTTAAACGACTATGAATATATGTTTAAGACATGTTTATGAAGTAATATGTAATATAAAGTGAAAGTCTCTATATTACGCGAAAATTTTAATTATCTTTGATTTGTAGAACTGTGTTTATGACGTACAGTGTGAGGCACCGGTAATGGGGCCTTACAAGTTAGTATCCGAGCATGAGTTCGAGAGAATTAAGCATCCTACATGTTTAGACTCGAACAGAGATTGGGACTTAAGTAAAAAAAATTGAAGATACCAGTTCAAGATAGCCATGTGTCACTCAAGCAAGCTTGGTTAAGGTAAAGTGCATGAGTAATTCCATGTATAACATAATAATGTGTAAGGAAGTTAGCTTAATTTCTATGGAAAAGAATGTTTGTATGCTAACTTAATTGCTAGGAAAGGAATGTGTGTATGCTAGCTTAATTGCTAGGGATAAGGATGTAGGTTATATGTTATGTTCACATGATCGTGTGAGTAGTATAAACTAGCAAAAGTGAAATCATAAAGGGAAGTATTTAGAACCTAAGGAGTAATGCAAATAGTTAATTACACTTGGCCACTATCATTAACTACTTACCTTACGAATCATGTGCTAAATAATTCCTATAGTGATAACGTTTGTGTTTCCTTTGTGATAAGATAGATGACCAATACAAAGGAGGTCATACTGGACGCTGTGGTAAGACACGTTCCAACCAGACACCCTTTTTGAAGAAGGTGACAAAGCGATTTACGAAAACAGTAGGACTTAAACTTTAGGAAGTAATGAAGAAGGATCGCACTTGGAGCTTGTAGTCAAATATTAATGGAGTTGCTAAATTGTTTTGCACTACAATGCCAACAGTGTTTCGCTGAAGCATCAAAGGCAGCCCGAACTGAGAAGTCCAAGTGGAAGCAACGTGAAAGAAATGGAGATAAGCCAACAAGAATGAGTCAAGAAATGTAGTATGTCTGCAATGGTTAACTCCAAGAAGGAACTTATGGGGATCGTGAGTAACAAACCGAATGATGATAAAAGCATAGATGATCGAGAGGGACGGGTGATTGTCAAGGTATCCTAATTGAAAGGCATGAAAGGATGAGGCTACATAGAGTAGCAATTATGAAAGGAAGACGCTAAGAAGAATATAGTTGTGTACATGAGACTTTATGAAAGAGACCACTAGCGATACTTTCATTAAAGTATGATGAAGGTTAAAAATCGTTAGGTAGAACTAGAGGGATGTGAGTTCCTTGCGACACTTCATGTCGACCTTAAGAGAGTTCGATGACGTTTGGGAATGGATTTGCTGTTTGAGTTAAGACTCATATAGCATGTAAGATCAAGCTGATAAGGTTTAAGTCTTTGGATGTTGGTATGGAGATGATTATAGTATTAAGGAAAGTTCATGGCTTAAAGTCATTCCGATGATAAAAGCTGAAGGTTTGTTAAGACGAGGGTGCAGTACCTACCTGGCATACGTTGTCAAAGCTACGGCCGAGAGAAAGAAGTGAAAGATGTTTACGTAGTGCGTGACTATCAAGAAGTGTTCCCAGAGAACCTAGGGTTACCACCGGAATGAGGAATAAAATCCTAGATTGAGTTAATACCAGGAGCACAACCTGTCGCGAAAGCACATTACCACCGAGTTCTGTCCAATATGAAAGAGTTAAGGTCCCAACTACAAGAACCCCTCGACGAAGGTGTTTAGCCGTGAATCGTGACATTTAAGTCATATACTCCCTCCGTCCCATTATAAGTGTCCTAGTTTTACTTTTCAAGTCTTTCTTTTGCAACCTTGACCGTAAATATTTTTGTTCCTGTCATATAATACTTGATGAAAATTATATCAATGTAAAATACATTTAAAACCCAATCTATTCATATATTTTACATCATGTATTATATAACACAAACAAAAGTATTGTCGGTTAAAGTTAACAAAAAAGACTTGAAAAATCGAACTAGGACACTTATAATGGGACGGAGGGAGTAAATTAGTTAGTACTTCGGATTGAATGAGCAAGATCCACGAGGCATGGTTAAAAGTTATAAAGGATGAGAGCAAGATGAAAAAGAAATGAATTCTCTAGTTACACTGAGAATTGAAGGATAATAATTATTATGTGAAAATCAGATTAGGTCGCATGAGGATTTCACGTCATGGATATCTTCGAGGCCAAATCCTAGGTGAAGGTTATAAGTCTAGATACTCGGTTTACAGCGAATCACCAAAAGGAAAGATGTTGGTTACAATGAAGGCAGATACTAATGAAAGTGAAACGCTTAAGTAGAATTCAAATGAAGATGAGTCCAGGATATGTGACAGCTGTGGATAGACATGATACTTTGCCTACACGGATAAGAACAACCATAAGTGTTACAAATGTGAAGCCGAAAGTCACACCGCAAGAGGATGCTAGAAACCATGGACAAAAGATGGAAAGACATGCAAGGAAAGTGTAGATATGGTTTAGACTTACGTTTATTTGAATTGATTCTTAACACGAATGATTAGTGTTGTGGCAAATAATCATGTGATAGTAAATTGGGTGTAGTTATACCATAAAAATGTAAACTTGATGTTTATAATGGACTTAACGAACTCATTTATGTTACGGCTCATAAGAAACCCTAGATCTAGTCTTGAACGTTTTTAGCCTAAAAGTCCAAGCTTTATGGTTACATGTCCAAGTTTTGGCCGAAAACGGTTAGGGAAATGTTTATGGGTTAATACAAAACAATAATAAAGTGTTAAGGTCATAAAATATAACAAAAACGGTGATAAACTGATCCAACTGTTCAGCTCATCCGCTTACAACAGTTCGTTCGAATACATTGATGTACTCGATTACATCATTAAGATCGATTACAATGGAAACTTGATTACTATGAATGGTTCGATTACATTGCTCATGTTCAGTTACAATGAGGACAATCGAATAAAAGGAAGCAACTCAATTACATAGCATCACTCGCATACAATGAGTCAATCAATTACATTGTGAACTTCGATTACAATGCTTAGTTCGAATAAACTGATGGTACGATCACAATAGCTTGACTCGCATATAAGGAACTTACCCGAATACATTAATGGCAGTCAGTTACATGGAACATTTTGAATACATGGGGTAAAATCGATTACAATGTGAGGATCGAATACATGTGCCTAATTAGATTACTAAGAGCACATTTTCATACATCATGTAACTCGAATACAATCCTACACCCGCATAAAATTATATAATTCGGTTACAAGGTGGACTCGCATACATCTATAGAAGATTACATTTGGGTGTTCAGTTACATCATTAAACTCGATTGCATGGTCCTCATTCGAATATATATAAGGTTGTTCGAATAGATTGAATAACTAGAAAACAAATGGACCATTCGAATACTATCTTGATACTCGCATACATGCATGTTCAAATACATAGTAAGAACCGATTACACATAAGGAATTCAAATACATGCATACACTTGCAAACTCACATACATTTGAATGCACCAAGGCATTCGAATACATGGTATGGCGAATGCTTGCATGATCTATGAAACCCTCATATTATGAATCCAAGAACAGAAAAGAAAGATAAAAGGATTAACAAAAAAAGAAAAGAATGATAAAGTAATTGAATGCCAAGTAGTTGAATACCTTGGGGTTTAACAATAAAATATTCTATGTAAATTGTATTCTAGAACAAGGCTATTAGAATAGACCAGACTTAGCCAAATTGGCTGAAATACGAATGATATGAATAGAACATATATTGATACGTATAATTAATGTACAGTCAGCCGAGCTCAGTTAAGGAAGAGAATAACAATAAACGGAGAACGTAATAGGATCCAGGTGAGTTTCTAGCCCCACTTCCTTGTTATGTTTTTGGGGCTGTGTGCATACTCGATGTGATTAGTTAATACACTTACCTTAAGTGGTAAATGTATGCCTTATATGATTTATGTATGAATGAATGTTTGACGGTGCGTGAATGATCTTCGGATATTGCATGTACCTCCAGGTGGTTGTTTAAAGATATGATTGGAATATATGATTTATTAATGACGTATGTATGTACGTACGTACGTACGTACGTATGTATGTATGTATGTATGTATAGACAGGTATGGTATGGTTGTATGGCAAAAAGGAAACCGAGCCCTAATAATTCTTGAGGCAGAAAGGGAACCGAGCCTTAATAATACTCGAGGCAGAAATGGAACCGAGCCCTAATAATTCTCGAGGTAGAAACGCAACCGAGCCCTAATAATACTCGAGGCAGAAAGTAAACCGAGCCCTAATAATACTCGAGGCAGGAAAGGGAACCAGGCCCTAATAATACTCGAGGCAGTAGGGCGTAATGCTCTTTAAAACGTAGAATTATGTTAAGTAAGGTTTAAAATAAAGGTATGAATGAAAAGAAAGGAATGAAAGTAAGAAAGAAGGTATATGGTAATATATTGATGAAAGAAAAGTAAGCAAGTTATATAATATGTATCTTCGGATGCATATGTATAAATATGTGAATGTATTATATGTTACATGATTAACTACAACTCACTCAGCGTAGCTGACTTTTAGTATACACGCAGGTGAGTAGGATGAGGCAGCTTGCTTGATGAGGACACATGGCATGAAATTGAAGATACTGGCATCTCAAGGAAATGTTATGATGTTTTAAAGACTATGTTTTATGTTTAAACGACTATTAATATTTGTTTAAGATATGTTTATGAAGTAATATGTAATATAAAGTGAAAGTTTCTATATTCCGCGAAAGTTTCAGTTAACTCTGATTTATAGAACTATATTTATGAGTAAATCTAACGTCCAGTGTGAGGCACCGGTAACTGGGTTTTACAGATCAACATCAGTTAGGCTCGTTACGATACTAGAACTACACTAAAAAACAAATATGTAAAATAATATATCCAAAAAAAATTGAAAAGGGAAAAAAATAACACAAGAAAGGAACTACTCTATAGAATAGTAACTAAGTTTTATAATTGTTCCAGTTAAGTTATTTATAAAATATTTTGTTCCAATTAGGTCACTTTAGTTATAAAATATTTTGTTTCAATTAGTTCACTAAAGTTTCCTTTGTATTCTAATCCAGGATATTTTACTTGTATATCAGGTTCTGTAGGTTTATTTTTTATTTTTAAATAGTTTGATGTTGCAATTTTTTTTTAAAAAAAATTGGCAAAATTAGTAAAAATTGAGAATAAAAAAATTTTAATTGAGATAAATTGCTACAAAATAATAATGACAAAAATTCTGAAAACTGCAAAAAAAAAATAAAAAATAAAAAATCAGATCATTTTTGCAACTTTTCATATATTATTTTTTTTGAAATTTTCCATTTTTTTTTGAAATTTTGTCGCAATTTAAAAATTATTTTTTCAATTTTTACTACTTTTAGAAATTTTTACTACTTTTTAAAAAATATTTTGCAATGTAAAACTATTTAGAATTAAAAAAAAAAGTATACACAACATGTTATGCAAGTAAAATATCTATGATTAGAACACAAATGAAACTTTAGTGACTTGATTGAAACATAATATATTATGAGTGACTTGATTGAAACAATTACAAAATTTGGTTACTATTCAATATAGTAATGCCAAAAATAAATGCAAAGAAAATATTCATAGCTGAGTTAGTAAAATAAAACGTTAAAGATAAAAAAAAGTATATCAAAAATAGATAATTGATTTAACTAAATAGAAAAATTATAGAGATTATACATCAACAGAAAAGTGAAAGAAATACAAAAGAAATGAAAAACACTAGTTTGGTATATAGTTTTTAAGGAACATTAAAATGGTAAATAGTTTTTCCACTAACACTAGTTTGAAAAAATAAACTCATTGAAAATTTGATATAATTTCGTTTTTACTGTAACTTTTTAAAAAATTAAAAACAGTTAATTATTAATTTGAAATGATAATAATAATAATAATAATAATAATAATAATACTAATAATAATAATAATAATAATAATAATAATAATAAGAGTAAAGTTGTTCTAAAAAAGGGAACAAAATTGAGAATGATGAGAGAGGTGTGTAGCCAGACAAAAAAAACACCTAAAAAATAAAAAAATTAATAAAAAAATCATAACTCAAAATTTAATAAAAAAAACGAATAAAGTGCAAACACAAAAATGTTTTCACCGTCTTTCTCGTTCTAAAAAAACACAATGGTGAGTGAAAAACATCATTGTGTGTTTCTGTTTATATTGTGTTTTGTGTTTATTTTCGTAATTGATTGTGTCTTTTTTCCTTGACATTGTGTCTTTTTTTCTTTATATTGTGTTATGCTACTCAAATTGTGTTATATTTTGTACGACATTCTCTTGTATTTTTGCGACCTAGTGTCTTTCTTTTTAGTTATAATTGTGTATTTTGTTCATTTTCATCATTGTGTCTTTGATCTCGGAATTATGTTTTTTCTTCAACTTTTTTTTACCTTTTTTTATTATTTTTTTAACGGGAATGATGGTGGAAACATGTTAGGGCGTGTTCGTTTCACAAAATTCGTGAGAATTCAAAGTAATTGTTATTAATCTCATGACATGGCGTTTTCGTTTCATTGTAATTGGAATCTTAATTCCAATTTTGTATGTTCGGTTCAAATAATTGGAATTGGAATTCAATTCCTAAAAATTCCTTTCAATAAAAGAATTCCAAATTCTTCCAAAATGTGGAGGAATTCAAGGAAATTAATTGAAATCTTTTCTCGAGTTATTTTTTATTTTTTTTAACAAGGACAATGAATAAAACATTTTAGTTTTTTTTAATTTATATTTTGAGTTACGAATTTATTATTATTATTTTTGAATATTTTTTTGAGGGGCTTTTGATCTTAATAATCAACCCATAAAAAAACAAAAAATCTAAAAAACAAAAATATTTTCGTTGTTATCCTCGTTAAAAAAATGTGATTACAATTTATTTGTCGAACGAACACATTAAGAACTAGGTTATAAACCCGTTGTCACACCCCAACCTACGGCAGAAATGTTGGGGCATTAACTGATTACCCACAGCTCTCAAGGTTACTGTCATGCAACATTATAATTTCAATATCTAATTAATAAATTCAAATAAAGTAAATATTACATACAATAATCCAAATCTAAATAATAGTGCATCAAACAAACAAAAACCATAAAAAAATAAATATTGTCTCATTAAGTTTTCTCTAATATAATTCTTTAAGTGATCTTCCAAACTTCAATTACTTCACATCACACGATGACCTGCATATGCGCTGAAAATAAAATAGTTTTGTCAACACAAGGTTGCGTGAGCAACACATCATTTTAAATGTACATATAGTATATATAAAAAATAAGTAATTGCAACAAGTCATTTGAGAATAACAAATTAACCAAATGAGCAAGTATACCTGAGATGTCGAGAAGCACAAAGTTATAACGACTAGCGTATGATCATACTATTCTGAGATTATGTTGGACCTCTCCGAATGCGGTTCACGTAAAGCATATAAGCACAAAAACATGTAAGATATATGTTGTTAACACATGAGACAATAGTTGCAGTTTTGTGTATAAGTATATATAAGAAATACAATTTACATATATGCCCCCAAAACGTGAGAAAACGAGTAAAAAGAGGGGAATGTTGTCACACCCCAACGTACGACGGAAATGCCGAGCGCGAACTGATTGCTCACAGCTTTTCAAAGGTTACTATCATGCAACATTTATATGACAATATCTATTAATTAATTTCCATTATCAAATAAATCAAATACAAACAAATGCATAATTCATACAACAATACAAATTTTAGATTTCTTGATTAACATATTCCTCTAACTAAATTATTCACTAAGTCTTCACCAACCTGCATTAAATTTCTACGATAACCTGCATATGCGTATAAAATAGAATATTTTTCAACAACACATGTTAAGTGAGTAAAACACCAGTTTGAGACACAACAATAATAATAATATATAGTAAATAAAGAAAGATGCAAACTGTTCATGTGAGAGCAAATAGTTAAGTCATATCACATAAACAATCAATCAAACCATAAAGAAAGGGCTCAACCAATTCATATAAATGGACATTGGTTACCAGGCAAGGACTAAACCGTTGCCATAAAAATGGACATTGGTTGCCGAAGTAAGAAAACAACGTTCAAATAAAGCAAGTAAGCAAATAGCAAGTTATGCATAAACTGATATACACACAAGGATTAATAGTTGCGCTTTTGAATACTAGATAACAGTTATATATATAAGAAACGCACATGTCCCCAAAAAGGTTTAAAAATAAGTAAAATATGGGAGTGATTACTCACCTTAGTAAATAAGCAAGAGATATGATTCGACAAGAAAGGTAAATATAGGTCGAGCTCTGACGAGATAGCCTAACAAAGAATAATTGCGGAATATAAATAACCATGATTTCAACAATGAATCTAAAACTAGATAGAGGTTCAGGATTAGATGATCGAGTGCATTCTAACGAAAAATAAATATTACTTTAATTTATTATTAATTTTATTAAATATTATATTTTATTATGCAAGTTTTATAGTAAATAACATGATTATTTAAAATGCATAAAAATACTTAAATAAGTATTTATAAAAGGTTTATAGTCTACATAAAGAGATTTGTTTCTTTAAATCTAAATATATGACAAATGCATATATATATATATATATATATATATATATTGTTAATAAATATTTCTTTTAAATAGATATTGTAAATAATAAATTATAACTAATAATATTTACATAAATTATAATCTTTTTATAAAACACTTGGATTTATTCAATTTGTTAAATAATGGGATATCCTAAATATATATATATATATATATATATATATATATATATATATATATATATATATATATATATATATATATAATTAAAAACCTTTATTATATTTTAAATATCGATTATATATACATATACATATAATATATATACATATATATATATATATAAGTATATACATATATATAGTGTTTAACCAAAATTGGATTAAAGATCGGTTTATATGTCGGTTTTGGTAAAATATTGATTATTTAATGATTTTTATAATATAATTTAATTGATTAAAAGAGTTAATATATTAATTAAAAGGGTTTTCAAAAAAAATAAAACCAACAAAACGTGTCCGCAAGGGCTCGAACCCGTGACCACCAGCCCAAACCCTTAACACACACACCCCAAGCCAGATGAGCTGGGGTGTTATTTGATAACAACTTTAAACCAGTAATATATTACTACACAGATTCAAACCCAAACCATTACATGAACCCTAGAATCAAAATTGATTTATCCTGTTCGTTTTGGGTTAATTAACCATAGGGGTTTTGCTAAACGAATAATGACGAACATAGTAATATACTTAATTACCTTAGACGATGATCAAAAGTGGGTTAATCAAACCGATACAGTGTCGGCGGGTCGTGGTTTAGAACACGATATGAACAACATAGATAATCTAATTAGACACGGGTTATTGTTGGCGACGTTATGAGGATCGTGCAGGTGTGAAGAATTGAATTATAAAATTCGTTTTCTTGTATTATGGTTAACGGATTAGGCAATTTTGATTGATTGATTAAACATAATTAGGAGTGTCGGTTAGGCCTCATTAGGCAAGTTTAACAATCTTTTGATTTGATTTCAAAATATACGACGTGAATTGTGGTCCAAGAATGATAACCGGGTTGCGGGTTTGCTAATTGGGTCAAGAATATGGGTAAACGGGTAAGGGTAAGTGGGTAAATGGGTTTATGGATAATAGTATGAAACATTTGCAGTTTAGTCCTTCAAGTATGATGTTGGAAACAAAAACATGTTAAAGTTTAGTTTTGGGTTAAAAGTGTTTATATTTCAAAGTAGTTTCTATATTTAAATAAATATTTAAACAATAATATTAAAATAATAACGATGACTCGATAAACGCGATATTTTAGGGATAAAATTTCCCGAATATAAAGAAAGGGTCGGTTTATGACGACTACATATTAATTTGGAAAATCCGAGTTGTTACAAATGTGGTATTTACCTCAAAACAAGCAAAAGCGATTAAGATAATGGGCGGGAAAGTCACACGCGAACATTAAAGCCTGATGAAAAACAAGAGCAAACGAATACGCTAAGTAAAGATTTATTATGATACTAGTTTAACAATATTAAATTAATATTATAATATTATATATTCAAGACTTGTTATATAAAAACAATTATTTTGATTTATAAAAACATAACTTAATAAATATTATTTGTATATATAAAGTTAGTTTACTTGATTTATATATCTATTAATACATTAGTTATAATATACTAATATATATATATACACACACGAACGAAAACGTGGGTTAAACGAGGATTACAAAGTTGGTTTTTATTTAAAATAATCTTAATTAATCATTACTGTTAATAATATGATTATAAATTGTATAAAAATAAGAAAATAACATTAAAACCTAAAAATCCAGGGTGCAAGGGGTCGAACCCGCGACCTCCACCCCGTGATTCATAATGTTTAACCAACTGGGCTACCAGTGGCATGCGTTAAGGACTCGTTTCCTTTAAATATTATCACAAGTGTTGGGTCAAGAAATTGACCTAAGGGGGATTGTTGAGTCAAAGATTTGACCTAAATGAAGTACATGGAAGATTGGAATCTTCTCAACCTCCTCTAAATTCGCCAAGTAATGGATCCGGGCACACCTTAGACATCCGAGCAAGCTTTTATTTGGCCGAGTACGATATTTTGCCTACTGGGCAAGGTTTACTTCAAGTAGTCTTCTTAAGTGGATATCCGAGCAGGGTTTACAAATTAGTGCATTGCCGAGTAAGGTAGACTAGTTTATGTAAATCCGGGCAAGGTTCACTTTATCAAGAAAGTCTGTTCTTCATAGTCAAGTATATTACTCTTTCCGAGTAAGGTTTGGTTATCCAAGTCCAAGAAGCCAAGAAATTGGAAGACCGGGCAAGGTATTCATTAATAAGTATGGTCCAAGTATGCTTGATGATCTAAAGGAATATCTCTAAGTAATATCGGGCAAGGTTCAGCTCAAGCAAGGAACAGTACTCTCGAGTACACTTTGCTAATAAGTTATTTTATAGCAAATAGCTGAAATGGATCATTGAAGAACAAGATTGCTCGTAAGAAGTTGTCGGGCAAAGTCTGGCAAAGTCAAGAAGACTGAAGTCTACTCGGTGAGTATTTTACTTGGTGAAATACTCTTTAAGTAAAGTCTACCCGGAAACTGAACCCGAGCACACTTCTATGTTACCAAGTTATGAAGGATGGCCGAGCATACTCGGAAAGACATGACTGATGCAAAGCCTACCCGGAAGACTTGTTTTACACTTAGTTTATTTTGAATATGTAATTTGAGTATGTATGATTGTATTTAGGGTTTCTAGAAGGAATGACAGCTGTCCTAGGTTGGCAGGCATATAAATAGAATGTTTAGGGCATGCCGCCAAGGGACGGGCAGAGAGAGAGAGAATAAGCCTTTACACTTTTCGGATAAGAAAGAATATTTTTTGAAAGTGACGGCTGTCCTAGGATTCATAGAAAACCCTAAATCGATTATCCACTTTGTATGATGAATGTTATATAAATGGAAATCTTTTGAGTGAATCCTGTGTGTGCTTTCTACCTTTGATTATTCTTTGCAACCGTATGTTTGTCATTGATTCAGCCTTTAACAAACGGATATCTTTCTAAATATAGCAACTCGTCATTAACTCTCTTGTCAACGCATTTATCTGTGTGAGTTATGACATGATTAATTAAGATCCAGCTGAAATCGAGGGGACCGACAAGTAGTATCAGAGCTCTTTATTGCTATTTTAGAAAGATTGTTGCTGATTGAAGATTTGAAGAAGAATGACGTAAGCAGACCACTGTTCCATTGATTTGTGACGTCAGCAGCCCTGTTTTTCATTTTTCTTCCAGATCTTCAATCTACCGGTGTTTTCTCTTCCTTATTTCAATTAAAGTTCTAATCTTTATATCTAAATCTTGTTCTAATCACATCAGACACATCAGATCTAAGCATTCTGTTTCCAGATCTGATTATTTTTGAAACTCTGTTTTTACAAAGAAACTGACTTTTGATTTCTCAAAATGTCTGGATATAAGGAACAAGAGGTGTCTACTAACAAGATACCAAGGTTGTATGGACAGGAAAACTTTATCAAATGGAAAGTACTCTTTGAAGCAGCCGTATGCTACAAAGATATTGATATGTGGAACTCCATCAAGAATGGTCCACAAACTGCTGCTGTAAGAGAAAAAATGAAAAAGGTGGATGACAAAGCCTTAGCTATGATTAAGCTAGGTTTGTCTTGAGAGATTCTAACCAAGGTGGCTCATCACACAACTGCCAAGCAAATCTATGATGCCATCCTTGAAATGTATGAAGGGAATACTGAACTAAAGAACATAAAGAAGCAAAGATTGAAGCAACAGTTGGAAAGGTTCAAGTATATGGATGGAGAAAGGTTGAAATCAATACTAGAACGTTTTCTAAGTATTGTGAATGAGTTTAGGACAAATGATTATGTAATGACTGACTTTGATTTGAATACAAAGTTACTCAACTCAATGCTAAAAGAATGGTATACTGCTTGCAAGTTCATCTTTCAGAAGCATAATTTCAATGAATTGAAATTGGATGATGTAGTATGCTTTCTTCAGGCTGCAGAACTTGAAATGATAGAGAATGAGATGATTAAGGAAGACAGACCCTGCTTCAATGTTTCAAATGCATTGATTGCACCCATGGGAAATCTGTCTACCAAGAATCAACTGCAAATTCCCATTATTGAAGAACCAACTGAACATAATGTTGTTACTCCTAAATCTTTCATTGGAGGTAGCACAAGTAATCAAGGAAATCAGCAGAGGTTCAATGTGCAACTGATTGATGAAACTGATTCTGCCTCCATGCCAAGTGGAAATGTTCCTCATACTGGCACAGGACATGGTCAAAGCAATGAAACACAGGCTTTGTTGTCTATGTTTACTGAGTCATATAATGCATTTGTTGCAAAAAACCTAATTCACACAAGTGTTGTACAAGATGATTTAGAGAAAATTGATACAGATGACTTGGAAGACATGGATTTGAAGTGGCAAGCTGCCATGTTGGGTTTGAGAAGTAAAAGGCTGTATAACAGAACTGGTAGGTCTCTGGTTTCTGGTCCTAATGACAGGATTGGACTTGACAAGTCAAAAGCAATCTGCTACAATTGTTAGCAACCTGGTCATTTTGCAAGAGAATGCAATCAACCAAGAAACTTTCAAATGAATTAATACCATAATCAACAACCAGGAGGTCAGCAGCAATATCAACATAGTCAAACAAGAGGTCAGCAGCATTACCAACAAAATCAGCCAAGATTCAACAACAACAGCAATCAAATGAACAACTTTAACAACAACAACTTCAATCCCAACAACAATTACAACCCCAACTTCAACAACTTTCAGCCTCAAATGAATAATCAACAACAAAGTATGCAACAGATTCAAGGTTTTTCAGATGAATAACAATCAAAACCTTCAAGCAGCTCAAAATGTTCCAAACAACACTGTTCCAGCAAATCAAAATCATATCAGAAATCAAGGAAATGTTGCAGTGACTACACAACATGAAGGAAATTTTGATTGGAGCAACCATGAAGAGGACATTGCAGATGATATCAGGAAAGCAAATGTGGCATTCATGGCCATAATTGAGAAAGAAAAATGATTATCATCTCAGGTACACTCTGCTCCTACAGTTGATTTAAATGATCTTATCATTGAATTGAAAAGAAAAGTAGGTAAGCTGGAAAGTGAGTGTTTTAGAAAACAAAGCATCATCAATGAGTTTGAGGCAAGTGAGATGATCAGTAAAGAAAAGATTAAAAGAAGATGTTGGTTGAAGAAAAAACTAAATTTCTGAAGAATTTGATCTCAACAGGAAAACCAGATGAAGGAACAAGACAAATACAAAACAGTACCACCTCCATTCAACAACAACTTCATGCCAAAAGTTGACAAAGAGAAAAGAGATGCATACTTGGAACAATTCAGAAGTGTCTTTCAAGACAAGGAATAATTTGTTGATTTGTACAAAAAGGTAGAAGTGAATGAAGAAGGAGAGTTTGTGATTAAGAAAGAAGTAAAAGAGGATAAGTCAATTGGAGTTCAAGTCTCTGAGGATGACTTTGATTCAGTTGAGTTGGATCAAGATGATTTGAGTGATCAAATTACTGAAAAGGAAATCAAAGCTGCTGAAAGAGGAAGAAAATATGAGAAACCGGAATCTGTTGATAAACTTCCAAAGTATCCACCAGTCCCACCAAGATTGAAGAAACAGAATGATAAAATGAAAAGAGAATATGTTTCCTTTGATATTTGTGAAAGGAGGAAGATAAACTACAATGCAGTCAGACCACCAAGCAAGGCTGTATTGGGTAAGATAAAGCAGAACAACAGAAAGAAGATGGTGACTGAAAAAGTTGATACAAAAAATTTTATCCCAGTTTATCTAATCTTTTCTAGTCATGAGGTGTTGGATGTTGGTGAAGTGGAAACTATGGAAGAGTATGAGAAAAGACAGTCAAGGGTTAGAGAAAGCAGTGATGAAGAACCTATGATTATGGAGAAAATTGTCTTTGTCAAAAGCAAACTTGAAAGACAAGACATCAAGATTGAGGAATTTGTTCCCTTTTCAATTGATTTTGATGGTTTAAAGAATCAGAAGACTCTAGGAGTCAAGACACCTTATCCAAGTGAAAGATACAAGAAACCAAAAGAACATGAAATATTCAAAGGCAAGGTTTGGTGCAAAAGGTGTGATGAATATGGTCACCACATAGATTCATGTAATGAAAGATTCAAATTCAAACCATTTCATGTACCAGATGGAACAAAGTATGGCCAAGACTTTGTTCTGTATAAACAGAAGTATGATGAATATCTGGGAAAAGGAAAGATGTGTGGAAATGAAACCATGAACAAAGAAGAAAAGAAATCTGAAAAGGAGACAAGGACTGAGAAGAAAATTGCTGAACTAGCAAGAAGAAGTAAATCTCCTAAGGATGTGTGCCTGGTTGTGTGTCTCTCTGTGCTAACTGATTATTTTGACAGAGGTTACACCTTATAAATGTTGATTGAATGTGTTTTAAATTTGTTTCAACTGAATGTTGATTGAATATGTTTTGAATATGTTTTAAATGAATGATGATTGAATATGTTTTTGAGTATGTTTCAACTGAATGTTGATTGAATATGTTTTGAATATGTTTTAAATGAATGATGATTGAATATGTTTTTGAATATGTTTCAACTGAATAATGATTGAATATGTTTTGAATATGTCACTGGTTTGAAGTTAACTGATAGGTGCTTAAGTAACTATCTGTGCAATTTGTTTGAAATTGATGATAATTTTTGACTATCAAGTTAACTGATCTGATGTTATGATAAGTAGTTTTATTTGTTTGGGTGAAATTGAATGCTTGTCTGATGTCATGAGTAATCACATGTTTATGGTTACTTGAATATGTTCTTTATATGATCTTTTGATGTTGTTATGATAGGATAGACATTGAATGTTAGTACAGTCTATTTTCTTGATGATGTTAAGAATGATTAAGATTTGATTGTGTGATGCAACTGTTTATGTCAAAATATGTTTTTTGTCAAAATTAAGTGATTCAATGAATTTATAATGAATTTTGCATAAATACTTTATTTTGGTCAAAACATGAGCAAGTTGATTAATGGTGTAGAGGTATGATAAAATTATTCAGTTCAAGCTTTAAAGAAGCTTAAAAGAAGGATTTTTAAAGAGAAGTCTCAAGTAGTTGTTTTTGCTGAAAACTATGTCATTTGGCAGTTGGAAGGACATGCACTTGTGTATGTTTGGTCCTTAAATCTCTAGAGATTCAAAGGATAGCCATTGACCTGAAAACTGGATGCATTTGGGGCAATTATGACTTGTTTCTTATTCCTTTACTTAAAACTATTTGACTTTGAAAGAACATATATTCACATGTATGTTTGGTCCTGTTGACCACTTTTGGTCAAACAAGATAGCCATTAACCTGACAATGAAGAGATATTGGGGTGATTGAATATTAAACTGTGTTCTTGGGAAATGATAGTACATTGACTACTTAGCTGATCATATGGAATTAATAGGATAAAAAGACCTTAGTATAGTCATTAACATGTATGGTTGCTTTCCCCATGATGATGTAAAATCTAAGGTGATATAAACATAATGAATATGCTAATCTTTATGTGGAGATACTTATTTGTCTTTGCATGTCTCAAGATAAATCTCTCCGAATGATATGGCAGAAAAGTGATTACCTAGTCATACACGAGCCTGTTGTTATTTGGTCAACCAAAATGAAACATCTTTAAATATGACAAAGAACATACTTTAGAAAATTTGAGAAAATATCAAAAACAAGGGGAAGAAGGAATAAATCAACCAAAAGTTGATAAGTGTTTTAAATATTTTATCAAACAAGAGGGTTACAACAAGAACTACAAAGATGTTGGCAAATTCTGTCTCATCTTGAATGAAAGGCATGTTGCTAACTGTAAGTCCAACGTTCAACCTCTATATATGTTTGAATCTAAAAATACTAAAAATACAAAAATACAATAAGTTCTGTCATACAAAAACTATTTTTGACCAAATACAGGAGGTTGGAGTCAAATTGGGGTGATCTGGGGAAAGCCAAATAAGCTTTGAGAAGAGATATGAGGCATCATAGCACAGTGTAGACCATTAATGCATTATGCTTTAAATGAACCTAAATCATATCACCAAAGAGATGAAATTCATGCTAAGTTTATACCTGCTGTTC